>NC_133835.1:14582449-14817449 GCF_047830755.1 Zonotrichia albicollis
AAGTCACATAAACATGATTTTTGTCTTTCAAAAAATGAATACAGTGGAGATTATAGATGTAAGGTCCAGGTTTATCTCTAGGTTTACAACATCCATGTGATGATATAATCCGTGTTACACGTGTGCTCTCACTCTGGATAGATGCACTTTGACTATTGAAAAGCAACAGTTGCATTTATTCAATAGCCTCTCTTGCTTAGTATGATCAAACCCAAGCAATTACTTCTTGGCAATTTTTTGTTCTGATTAGAATCTAAGTAATTTTTTGTTCTGATTTCGAATCTAAATAATGTTAACTTCATTAGAGCTGTCTATCAACTCCTAATTTGCTGCCTGAGCAAGCCTGTTTCTTAAACTTTGATTAGACTGGCAATATCTTCTGTAATCTCTCCTAAGAAAGTGCCCTCTAACACTTTAAAGCTTTGTACATCCGACTATGAGCAGAGGAAATACAGGTCTGATGTTTTTCATATTCTCTTATCTCTTCCTCTCTCGCACAAAAATGGCTTTTGCTGAGAGCAGATAAGATCTGTGTGTGAGCACAAAGCTCTGGGGTTAATTCACAGAGTTGCTGCTGCTCTTCTCAGGCTCAGCTGCTGCGGGGCCGTTATTGTGGTCGCTGCAGGCAGAGACAGACAGACAGACAGACAGAGCTGCTTCACCTGCCAGGGAGCCCTGGGCACCTCTGCAGTGACAGGGACAGCAGGGCAGGGACAGGGCCTGCTCAGTCTGGGGATGATGCCTCAGCTTTTGGCTTTTCTATTTTCAGATTCTGTGCTGCCTTAGTGAGCAGTTCTGAGCTTCTCATCAGGGCATGGTGAGCTCTGTGCACAGAGCAGGGAGACAAAACAATTCCTGCCCCAGCTGGGCACCAAGGACAAATGACCCAAATCTCAGCCCAGAGCACAAACACCATGGGCTGGAGAGAGAAAAACAAGCAGGGTGGGACTGCCTGGGCTAAAGCTGGGATGGGACAATGAACTGCAAGGTGCAAATGGAGCAGAACTGATCCCAGGGACAGAGCCCGTGCCCAGCCGTGCATTTTGGGGCCATTTTGGTCCATCTTGGGTGCAGCCCTGGCTGGGCTCTGGTGCTGCCCAAGGTGCATCCATGGAGGAGATGCTGTGAATAAATCCCTGCTTTATTCTGTAGCTCTGTCCAGCCTCTGTTCTGGCTCAGCCTGCACAAGGCATCAGTGGCAGCAGCAGAGCAGTGGAGATAGGCCAGGATGTCCCTGCAGGAGCTCCCTGGCAGTTCCATCAGTCCCTCAGAGAGGTGTGGGGTCCAGCTCCTTGCAGAGGGGACACAGAGATCCCCGTGATGCTCAAGCTGCAGGGTGGGGACTGGTCCCTGTGTGGGGTGAGGGGAGGGGGAAGCTGAGAGCTGGGGCTGGTGGTGTCTGAGAGCACTGGTTTCTGTCAGGAGAGCTGCCTCTACCCCAGCCCAGCCCTCTGGTGTCCTCACTGACCCTGAGATCCCAAACTGCCCAGGCAGAGGGAAGTTCTCAGCTGCAGGGCAGCCTGACTGTGCCCTGAGCGCACAGAGCAGGAGCTGCCCATCCTCTGGGCTGCTGACAGCCCTGGTCACTCTGTGCCAGCACAGGTTCTCCCAGGGCATGACAGGGACACGTGTGGGCCCTTGCAGAGCTCTGACCCCCGTCCATCCATCACTGTGCCAGCCCCTGAGCTCTGCAAGAGAAGAGCAGAGGGAAAGGACGCCCTGCTGGCCAAGGACACTCACAGTGCTCACATCCTGTCCTCCCTCAGCTGGAACCTTCCTGGGCAACCTGGAGCACCCTGGCTGCTCCCTTTGCCTCAGTTTCCCCCTGTGCAGGTTTCAGTGTTTCCCAAGGCCAGCGTGCTGTTGTGACACATCATATTCAGCTACTCCCTAATGGGGACCATATAAATTCCATAGCTGCTTTATCTGATCCAGCAGTCATGAGTGTGCCTGTCTGAAAGCTGCTGCTGCTCTTGATAAGAAAACTGTCCTGCTCCAGAAATTCCTTTTTGGGGGAAGTGGGGAAGGTCTCAGTCATGTTCTGCTGAGCAGGTGCCTGGGCAGCAGCAGATTCATGGTCACAGCCCTGTCCTGGCACTCTGTGGCTGAGATTCTCTGGAAATGTGCATCCAGGTGTCCCCTGGAGAAGGGACAGTCCCTTGGCAGGCTCCTGCTGCCATTTCTGCAATGCCAAGGCAGCCCTGCAGCCCAAACCCTGGGGCATCCCTTCTAAACAAACTGGGCAGGAATTACTGCTCTCACTGGCTTGGTTTGTGGTGTTTCTTTAAGGCAAAATAATGGGAATTAGTTATTCCAATCTCGTTTGAAAATGAGATTTTAATGTGTTTCAATATGCATAACAGTTCCTGACTGTAGGCCCTGAGTGTCCCTGTCCATTCTGGGGGGCAGCTGAGGACACTCAGACACAGAGGTGCCTTTTACCTTCTGTGGCCAGCCACCCAAAGGAGCTCCAGGTCACACGTCTCCCTCCAGGAGCAAACACAAAGAGGTTTCTGGGTTACAAATGGCAGCGCTGGCAGTGTCCCAGCTGGGCACAGCTGCTGCCAGTGCCCATGGAAATCCTGGGCAGTGCCACCAGTGAGAGCTGAGAGCTCTGCCATGGCATGGCACAGCTCTGAGCCACAGGGACCCGAGTTCTGTGTGCCTGGTACTGAATTCTGCCCTCCCCTCCCCATCTTTTCATTTCACTGCCCCTCCCTCCAGTCAGTCCTGCAGGGATAATGCAAATAACCTGTTTATTACTCCAGCAGCTCATGAGAAACATGACTTGTCTAGTTCTGTTTATAGAGCATGTAATCATTAGAATAAAATAACAACAAAGATCAAATCACCATCTGTATTTAAAGGTGACCTGGAGTCTTCCCTGGCACAGAAATACTGCTGTGAGCTCCTCAGAAGCTTTGGGGACCTCAGCTAAAATCTTTGCCATTTTTAACAATGCACATCATTAGCTCTTAGTTATTAACCACTAGTTCTGGTGGGCTTTGCTGGGAGCTTATTTAGGTTTTGTTGCTATGGTAGTTGCCTCTGGTTTTGAAAGGTGGGGATGTTTTGTCACTCAATTGGAATCAGATTAATTGAGCTCCTTCTGATATAAAAGTCTCAAATCAATACAGTGTTCACCTTGTAAAATGCACTTTTTTTTGTTTGTTTAATGCCTCCTGAGATCAGATGCATTAAAATCCACGTGGAACTAACTTTTCTTTCTCTTCTCACCCCCACACTTCCCCATATGTGGTTTTGATTTTCCCCTCAGGGTACCTATGGGAGGTCTGGAAAACTCTTGGGAGCTTTCAAAGAATGTTAATATGTATAACACTGCATTTTCAGTTTTAAATACAACATGTAAAGACCTTTCTTTTTGAGGATAAACAAGTAAAGCTGCTAGCTAAAAACTATTTGTAAGAAAAAGTTCCCACTTACCATAAAAAAGCTTAATAACATTTAATTGTATTTCATAGCATTTTGCACCCATAGTATTAAGCTTTTACAGCTCCTTGTAAAATGTCTGGGCAACACCGACTTTCAATTCTTCTGAGCTGGTTTTTAACTCTCCTTGATAAGGAATTTCTGCCTAATGGTCCAGTGCAGATTTTCCATTCAAACCTTGAGCATTTTGTTTGCCCCAGAGCAGAGCCGGTATCTGCAGAGATCTCACAAACCTCATTCCTGATGCTCTCTGTGAGATTGCAATCAATTTGTGCCACAAGTAATGCTGCAGACAACAGGAACAAACATTTCTAGGATCAAACTGCAGCTGAGGCACAAAGAGCCAGCACCTTTGGGTGAATGCTGATTCTGTGGGGGCGATCAGCAGCATTAAGTTATTGGTTATAGCTGCACTCCCTCATTTCAGCCTCCCTTGGAGAGTTAGCTGGGCAGTGCTTCAGATAAAGACTGTGAAATTTGATCACTGGAACTAAAATGGATGGCTTAGCTGCCTAATCTCCTCCATCCCGTTATCATCAGCTCCCAATCCCCTCCCTACACCATCTTCAGAATTGGGAAACAGCCCCAGACCGATGGGAATATGCTGCTGGGTTAAACAGCTCTCACAGGCTGTGTGGCCACAGGCACAGGTGGGAGCCCCAAAGGGGGAACACTCACTTTTGGGGATGTTATGACAATTTGTCTGTGGGATCAGCTTGCTGGGATCCATAACTGATTGTGTGATAGCAGGAGCAGCTGAAAGCATCTGATAATATATTGCTAACTTGTATAATCTGCCTTTATCCCAGCAAATTGCCTCTGGAGGCCAAATCCTCTCAGGAGAAGGGAGAAGTGTGGGTGAGGCAGGAGGGGAGAGCAGAGCCCTGAGTGCCCCTTGCCACGGCACCAGCCTGCCCTGGGGCTGCCTTGGCCTCCCCCAAAAGGGGCTGTTTCTGCACTAATGCAAATGAAGTGAATTCGTTTTGCAGGATTGGTTATTGATCCCTTCCCTGGGGATGCACTCGAGCCCAGATGTGATTCCTTTGTGCTGGGTTTCTCTTCACCCACAGCCAGGTTCACTCCTGCTGCTTCCAGAGCCCACTGCCCAGCCTGGAATGCTCCAGGACTGGTGTCTGAGTGTCATGCATGGAGCTCCCCTCACCAGAATCACTGCATGTGAAGAAAAAAATATGTTTACTACTGACATGTCTCTTTTTCACCCATAGATCTTACTGGGAAATTAGCCACATTATTGTGATCACAATAGTAAAGTACAACTAAAATCTCAATTTAATAGAAGATGTTTATTCCATGCTGCAGGAGTATATAAATACATAATATCCGTGATTTTGAATGTATTAGGTGCTGAAATTTTTTTTTTTTTTGAGGGGGGAAAAGTGCTTTCTTTTCCAAATGTCTTCAGTCTCTTTGTGAGAAAAGATATCAAAGTGGGACAGAAAGCAAATGGATTGGGTTGAGAATCTGAACCTCTGGAATTCCAGCAATATAGGTTTATGATTAGATTTTAACTGGACAATTTATTGGGGATATTGATAAAGCATCCCCATCTACTCTGTGTACTAATGCACTTCCCACAGAAACGAGCTGGTGCTAATTAAGCCAGCAGGGATTTTCTATGATGTTATTGGTGGGGTTTTGCCAGTTTGCCACTGCTCTGCCAGCTCTGGGCTCCTGCTCCTGCCTGGGGACAATGTCTGTGCTCTGGGCAGGGGGAAACCTCCCAGGCACAGCTGGGGTATTGGAGCTGGGACTGGGCTTGGCTTTGGTCTTCACATTGTGACATCAGGATTGCTGTGAGTAAGGAAATGATGGCCTAATTTAATATATTATTGTTATGGCTGATGTGTTTCTTGTATCTCCTTTCAAACCAAATGTCCTCTATCCAAATTGAGAAGCCTCTCAGAGCCTGCTCTCCCCATCCCCCTTACCCAGCCAAGGACATATTTAAAACTTAAGGGCAAATGTTCCATAAAACACTGCCCAACCCTTTGCAAATTCCCTGCATAACTCTCACATGCATCCTCTAACTCGAGTCCATCCCTGCTCCAAAGTTGTAATTTGCCCTGCAGTCCTTTTTGGCCTCTCTCTCTCTCTTTTTTACAATCTCTGAGATGGCAATTAGCTCAAGAGATGCACTTAGAGCTTGGACTCAATTACAGATCCCTCCTCTCCGGGCTCTGCTGCTCCATGCTGTTTTCAACGTCCTTTTGCATGAAGCAGCAGTCTGAATTCTTTAATTGTTCCCTCCTTATCAGAGATTTGGAGGCTTTCCACCCATGGGTGTGGTAATCATAGTCCCAAAGGCAAACCAGGTTTTGTTAAAGAAAATCCCCTGGGGCAGAATCACTAAAGCTAAAGAAAATAATAGCCATACTAGAGCTGACCATTAATGCAGATTTTTTTTCTCTCCACAGAGCTGGCAGAGCTTCCCAAGAGGAGTGAACGTTGTCATCTGCACTTTGGTGATGAGCTGAGCCAGAGCAGAAAGTCACCTTGATGGATCTGGAAAGGCAGCCCTGGTGTGCAGCACAGAGGTTTGGAGCATTTGCTGCCATTATTCCCTGGTTTTTCCTGGATGAGGATATAAAGGGTGACACAGCAAGGGCCAGCACCACCTTCCCTTGTGCTGCAGGTCCTGCAGGTTTGTGGATTTGGTCTGAAATACATGCAGGGGGTGTCTTGAGTGAAATGTTTGTCCTGCTGTGAACCTGAACCCTGGTGCCTTTGGTTTAACTCTGTCAGTGCAGCCCAGGCTCCCAGAGTGTCCCTTTGCCTTCCACACACAACAGATGTCACCAACATGGGGAGAAGCACCAGCTTGAGGTACCAGATATGGGGTACCAGCGCCCCGGAGCAGCAGCACAAACAAAGATGCCCTTGAGGGTTTGAGGGAAGCTGTGCCTGTGTCCATGCCAGCAATGGAAATGGAAAATGCTGCTGGGCCTGATGGCTGCAAAGCCAAAAACTGAATGTGACACTTTGCCACTCCTCAGACCCCCAAGTCCTGCTGCTGTATATTCAGCATCCCCCTGGTGAAGTGAAAGCAGCTCATAAAAGTGTGGGGCAGAAAGTCCAAACTTACGTGGGGACTGCTCCATTTGCTCTGTGTGGCCATAATGGGGTTATTTATGGTACATGTAGGAAAGATTAAAGGTTTTCATAATAAAGGAAAGCGAGAGCTCGAGAACTGGGTGCCTCCTAACAGCACTGACTCTCGAGGCAGGATAAATCACCCCAGCAACCATTAAAACTTCAAGAAGATTGCTTGTAAACCTCCAAGCCATGCCAATAAAGCATATTCCTTGCCACAGAGCAACCCAGATGGTGGAGCTCAGCAGTTTTCAGGGCTGCTCACAATGGAAACCTGGTGCCTCAGAGGGCACAGTGCCAGGGGAGCACTGTGGGATCCATGGGATCTGTAAATGTGGGATCACAGGGACAGCAGGCCCAGAACCTCCCAGCCTGAGGGAGCACTGTGGGATCCATGGGATCACAGGGACAGCAGGGCCAGGAGAGGGAACCTCCCAGCCTGAGGAACACTGTGGGATCCATGGATCTGTAAATGTGGGATCACAGAGACAGCAGGCCCAGAACTTCCCAGCCTGTGGGAGCACTGTGGGATCCATGGATCTGTAAATGTGGGATCACAGAGACAGCAGGCCCAGAACCTCCCAGCCTGAGGAGCACTGTGGGATCCATGGGATCTGTAAATGTGGGATCACAGGGACAGCAGGCCCAGAACCTCCCAGCCTGAGCCCAGCTAGGGGTTGGCTCCATCTCTGCCCTCAGCAGCTCCAGCCCATTCTGCATTCTGCTGCTTCTTGGGGGGCTCCCATCACAACACAATCTCAGAGAAAAGTTTGTATGGGTTTTATGGTTTTTATGGGCTTCAGGAAGTCAGGAAAATATTCCAAGGCCCTTCAAGGTTCTGGTTCATTTGCATTTTAAAAAGTCAAGTCTGCCCGTTCCTTCCACCCTGAAACACCAAGTGAGAAGTGCAATAAATCACAGTTTGAGCTTGTGTGTGGCACAGCGTCAGCCAGGGATCCTTCCCTGGGTCCTACCCCAGAGAAAAACCCCAAACCAAAGTTTTTGTATTGTTTCTCCTTCTCTTTCTGTTGTTTGGTTGACTGGTTGGGATTTGTTCTGTGGGTTTTGTTTTGTGTTGGTTTTTTCTTCCCCATTTCTGTTTCAGGAAAACCCAGCCCAGATTTCCAGGTGTGGCCCTGCTTGCTCAGGCTGGACAGAGGTGTAATATGTGTATATATATATCGTTTATAACAGAGGTGAGTGCTGAGTGAGGTGATGGAGGAGTTAATCTGGGCCAGCACTGGCCCAAGAATAATTCCCAGAATGGATCATGCCTGGTCCAAATTCTACAAGTGGATTTTCCTCATGTTTCATTTCTTTTTCTTGCTCAAGAGAAGTAACCAGATCCAATTTTCACGTTAATACTTAAACTTAAGAGAGAGGAGTAAATTTATGAAGAGTTTTGATTCTGCAGGCTGCAGGCTCCCCATGGGGGTGTTCAGTGATTTTCTGCAGAATTCTGGTTACAGGCTCAATTCCCACAACAGCAGCTTGGCTCTTGCTGGGGGATTTCTGCTGTTGCTACATAATAAATCCCGGTTCTTATAATAAAAAAAAGGAAAATCTACCAACATTCAAACCATTGAAAGCTAAGCAACTGTTCAGGTTTTGGGAAGCATTTTTTCCCAGACAATATAAGAAAGTCTTTCTGGGACAGAGATGAGGTAAATATCTCAAAAATACATCACTATTGGCCACCTGTGTAAATCAATGGCAGTAGGAGAATGACAATTTGTTTTATTCATTGCCATTCTGTTTTTCCATGGAGCCATTCTAAAGCTGTGCAGGAGGAATTGTCTTATTTAGTTGAAATCCATGGATCTTTGTTCCATGCCTTTGGGATTTAACAACAGGAGGAGCTGGATCCAAAGCTCCTGTCCATACAAACCAGGATGTCACAGTGTCCAAAAGAACCTTCAGGTATCCCATTTACCACAGGCTGCCTGCAGGCCTGGCTATGAATATTCCAATCCCCTGAATGAGGGAATGAAGGAAAAATTAGAGGAGCTAGAAAACATCTCTAAAAATCATGTGACAACATCACCAAGCCAGAATCCTGCATCTTTGTGGGGAGGAAAAATGAAGAAATATCAGTGCCAAAACTCTCCCAGGTGACTGGGATGGGCGCTGGGGCCATGGGGGTCACTGGGATTTGCCCCCCAAGCAGGGGGAGCCAAGGGGAGCTGGGGAAGGGGGAGATGTGCCTGGGAACCCCAAACCCCACCCTGGTGCTCCTCCATGGCTTGCCCTGCTCAGGGAACTCATCCAGCACTTGGCCCTGAGTGGGGAGAGTTTCCTGTCCGGAGACACCAAACTGTGCTTCAAGCATGGCCAAAGTGATTTTCTTTGTCTGTGGGAAGGTCAAAAGCACCGAAGCACCAGACCTGCAGTCAGAGCAAAGCAGAAGGGAATTGTGAGCATAAAAACTGGCAAATGTGAGGCAAGCCCGTGAATATCTCATTCCAGTTTGTTTCTGCTCCTTACTCCCCGGATATTTGTGTGTTGCCAGCACAGCATCGGTATCTGTGGGGTTTTTTTAAATTTTCCTCCTGAATTAACCATCCAGAATCCTCCCATGAGATTTGAAGTTAGCCTGGAAATCTTTCAAAGGGACCCCAAAGATAACTGCACTGGGTCTTCTATTGCATTTCCATTTTATGGCATCTTTTTATATTCTGCAGTAGCCTTTTCTGAATAAAAATGAGACAGCCTCTTAAGAGGCCTTTTTATTATTTGCATTTGGCAAAAACAGCCTTAATGAGCTGTTAAGAGTCATTCCCCAGTCCTATTGTTGGCGATGCATGGGAGCCTGTAAAGTGCTGAAAAGCCAAAAGACAATTTATGATCCCTGATGCTATCCCTTCCTGAGACAATCCCTCAGAAAGGAAGATATCAGGGGAGTAGGAAGTCCCATTATTTAAATGCCTGGGTGAGTTTTACTGGAGTCATAACTGTGGAATTTGCTGTTTTCATTTCAGAGCTGCCCCAGCCCGTGTTCCCCTGGGCACAGGGTGGGGAGATGGCTCAGGGAAACCTCCCCATCCATTCCCGGATGGAGAAATGGCCCCAAATTCCAACTGGCACCATCATTTTATGAATCTGCTGGTTTCTGCTGGCTGGGGCAGCGGGGCTGCTCTCACTGGGTCTGGGAAGGGCAAAGAACTGAAATTTCCTCAGCTATGGGGCAGGAGGTGGCTCAGCACCAGGAAAACCCCAAATTCAGAGTTCCTGCAGGCTGTGCAGCAGAGGGAGGGAGGCTCTGGGGTCCCTTGGGAAGGGGCAGCAGCCTGCACCCCGACGTGCTGAGTGGGTGCCAGTGAAAAGGAGAGCAGAGGAGCCCAAAGGTGTTAGAGAAGAGGGTTTGTGGGCAGCTCCAGCCCCTGGTCTGAGCAGAGCTGCCTCCTTGCCTGGCATTGATAGAGGGAATGGAAGGTTGGGGAATTTGGGGTGCAGCGCCAGCCCCAGCCTGGCACTGAGGGACTCATCCCTCGCCTTGGGCCTTGGTGGGTGCTGGGAATCTCCAGTGGGATGGAGAGAGCAATCCCTGATTCTGGGCACCACTCTGGGAGCACTGAGCATTCAGGCCATTGCTGCCCTTGGCTTTTCAGCTGGTTCCAAAGGGCACTCCATGAGCTTTATTTGGATTGAAATGTATCATTTACAACCTATTTTTTACTGAATAATCAAACGTGTGACCTGATTATCTTTCTGTATTGTTACACGCAGTAGCCATGTTCTGCTGGAACAGAACAGTTCCAAAATGAAGAGCTCAGTCCCACACAGAACACCAGCACAGCTTCTGCTTTCCAGCTCTGTCCCAGGAAGTTTGATAAAGGATCTCAACCTGCAGTGGTTCTTCCACTGATCTATAATTTTTTCAGGCACAATCGAATTTCATTTTTGAATTCCCCTGAAACATCAGCTCTGACTCTGACCTGGCATCCCAAGAGGAGCTGAGTGACTTTACATTATCCCTTCCTGCATTAGCAGCACTGGAGCTGCTGTGCAATTGTTTCTTGCAGTGGGGATCTCTGTGCTGCTGCTGGGTCCCAGCCCTTTGTGTGGAATTCCATCATCAGCAGTTCCCCATGTGCCCATTTTGTCACAGCTCCTTACAGCTCTCAGCCACCCCAGGGAGCTCCTGGGAGGAGGGTGACAAGAACCTGATGCAAGCCCACAGCAGCTGGATTCCTGGCACTTCCCTTGGCTTCTGATTCTTTACATGTTCTTTCCTTGGGGAACTTTATTTGCATGAAAACACAGCACAATAATTTGACGACTGCTCACCCTCATGATGTGCAGAGAAACAAAGCAGCTCAACAGTGAACTTAAGCAATCAGTTATATTTTTTTTCTGAAATCACACCTCTTTCGCTTTCTTTCCTCCGCTGTGACTTACAAAGGTGACTTACAGTGCAGCTGGGTTATGCAGTAAAATGAGGAGCTCAGAGCTGCTAAAAGGTGGAAGTGCCTATTCTTCAGATGTTTGGAGGGCAGACAAATTATATTTACATTTACATCTATATTTATATTTATATCTATATTTATATTTATACTTATATTTATATTTATGTTCGTATTTATATTTATATTTATATTTATATTTATATTTATATTTATATTTATATATTTAATTACAGTTGTATTTATGCTTTAAATCACATTTATATTTATATATAAAATGACATTTACAATGATATTTACAGTTATTTTATTTTTATATTTCCATTTTCATTTATTTGTGTGGATATGTAGATTCGCAGCCCCGGTTTGGAAGCGGGTGGGAGATGGAGCAGCAGCTCGTGCTTGATGTGCATGTGATAAAGCGGAGCACAAAAGCCGCTTAGGACCGGCCCGCGGAGATTAGCTAACAAGAACCGAGCCTTTCTTCTCCGAGGCGTTATTAGCATATTTTTCATCAATACTATACTTAACAGCTCCTCCATAGCAGGAAGTGGTATTTAACCTCTTGTTCCAACGTAACGAGATTACTTTGGTGGTTATGTTCGTTCCATTCATAAAGAGCCTCCTGTGCCCACTTAATGAGATTCGCTGGGCTCCAGCTGAACTGGGAGCGAGCTCCGGGATGGATTCGGAATATTGACATTTCAACCTGGGTTTGTGTCCGAGGCTGCACTGGGGCGGTGGGAAGCCCCATGGTGACAGATAAGGGGTGTCGCTGGAAAATCCTGCAGCTTCTGCTAGTTAAAGGTTGTTTGGAATAGATGAACATCACCTGAGGTTTGAGGCACAGCCAGGTGAAACTGGTTTTTCCTTTATGTGGATATAAAACTCTGAGCTGGGGGGCTCTGCTGCCATAAAACTTTGGTGTTTCACTGAATTCAGTGAATGGGAAAATGACAGAAGTAGAGTTTGGAATAAAGCTACAAAGCAGGTGAGCCTTATGGGATTTCTGTTTTCAACAATTCCTGCTTCTTACAGTTTCCCTTTTAAATTTTTTTCCCCAAAGAGTTCGTGGGTTGCAAGAAGGGTACCAGCAATGTTTTTGTTACTTACAGGATGCAGCATCAATTCATAAAAAAATAACCTGAAAGAAAAAATAGTGCAACAGCTGAATTTAGTTTAGCAGAGAGTTACAGCAGCATCTCCCTCTTGCAGAAACTGGTTTGTTCTTCTACAAAAAAAAAAAAAAAAATCTTCCAAAATAATTAAAGGAGTCTCCTTTCCCATCTTCTGTAAGAACAGGGGTTTACCTCTGTGTAAAAGAAAGGAATAAATATAGAAGCTAATTAAACTCAGCCATTTAGCTTAACAATGCAGCTGTTTTGCTGGTTGGCTGTAGTGTTGCATGCAGCAGCACAAAAGAGACACTTTGGATTTGTATCCCCCTCCCACCCACCTTCCCAAGGCTCATCAGCACAGCCCTGACCCTCTGCATTGTCTTTGAGCCAAAGGAAAATCTCCAAGTGAACAGTGACAATGAGTTTTCATGCCCAAGATTAAAATTGCTAAATTAGGAAAAATTCAAGATGGGATTTTATTTTCCTCCTCTATGCTGCTGCTTCAGAGAAAGTCTTTAAACCCTTTTGTTTGTGCATCTTCAGGCTGCAAAGTTAATTTAAAGGGGCACTGCCAAGGCTAGGAAGCTCAGAATTTGATTTGACTGGCTGTGCATGTTCCCTAATCACTGCTTGCAAGGTCTGCATAGTTCTACATCTTTTTATCTTGAGGGAGGAAAAACAGTTCCTCCAGGGAAATACATCAAAGCTGCAGGTCTGACTCCATGGGCAGCCCTGCAAAATGTGCCCAGCCTTTGTACAGAATAGAGGAAAACCATTTTTGAATGAAAACAACTTCCTTTATAGGGCTCCCAAAAGGATGAGTTCTGTCAAAAAAGAAAAAGGTGACTGAGGAGGAGGAGGAGGTTTCTGTCAGTGGTGTGCAATGTGAAACCCAAACCAACACAGCAAGCACTTGTCTGTGGGTTAGGTGACACTTTTTATTATTCAAATAGCTTTGGGGCTGCTGTTCAGAAGTTATTTCCTTCATTTTGTTCTGAAAACATCAAGTATTTACTGATGACTTGGAGTTATAGTCAGATCCCTGGAACTAATCCTGCAGAACAGAACATGGAGCTCTGAGTTGGGTTTTCTGTGCCCTCCCAGCTCCTGTGGGTTTTCCTGGGGCACTGCAGAGTGGGAGCTGAACCCATCCCATCCCATCCCCTCTCAGTGCTCAGCTGAGCTGAGCCCATCCCCTCTCAGGTGAGCTGAGCTGTGCTGGGAGCTGAGCTGATCCCATCCCATCCCATCCCCTCTCAGTGCTCAGGTGAGCTGAGCTGAGCCCATCCCTTCTCAGGTGAGCTGAGCTCTGCTGGGAGCTGAGTTCATTCCATCCCATCCCATCCCAGGTGAGCTGAGCTCTGCCGGGAGCTGTCCAGCGAGGGCTGCCCCAGCAGCTCCTGCAGGGATGCTCGGAGAGCCCCAGCTCCTGCTCTGCTGCTTTGCCCTTGGGACAATCGCGGGGAAATCGGGCACTGAGCGTTTCCAGCTGCTGGGAATTGAGCAGAGCCTCAGCTGCTGCTGCAGGAGGGCAGGGATGAGGCTGAGGAGCACAAACTCAGCCCTGGTGCCAGCCCTGGCTGTCCCACCCACGCTGATTTCCAGGCACTCTCTCCTGGCTTTACTGAAATGTTCAAACCTGGGTACAAGCATAAGCATTTTGTTGAATCAGGACCCAAAGTGACACCTTCTGCTCTTATAAATTACATTTTAAACTCATTTTGGAGCATCATGGTAAATAAATCCTTATCTTAGTGCTAATAAAACCCACTGTTATTGGAACCTTTCCTGTAGCAATTCATGGGAAGAGAAATGCTGTACAACTGCAGCTGACCTTGCTTCTTGATCAACCTGATAATTAATAGGAATAGAGAGAAAGCCCTGTATTTCTGAGTGCTGATCAGGCAGCAAAGGCACTCCAAACATCTGAAGGAAAAACAGTTTGTTAATTGCTGTCTAGACAGTTTATTGCTGCAATAAGATCAAAACACAGAATACTGAGGTTTGTGGTATGAATCATGCAGACTAAACAATTGTTTTATTGCATTTACAGAGCACTTGATTTATAATGCAGTCAGCTCGGTAATAAAATTCCTCCATTGTATATCCTGAATAATTTCACCTCGTTTCACATCTCCCTGGTTGGGTTCTATATGGAGATGTTTTAAAAACGCCTGGATGGAGAGGGGATTAGTGCCATGAGGATATAAAGTTCCTTATCTGGGGTCTCTGCTGGCTCATCAGAGGCATCCAGTGCTCCCCCAGCCCTGCCTGCATCAGCTGTGGGACTGGGGACACCCCAAGGAGCAGATTTATGGGGCTGCAGCCCCAGGGAGGGCACTGCAGGGACAGCCAGGCTGGCCCATGGCAGGAGGGCTCATCCCATCCACCTTCAACCAAAAGGGATCCATCACACAAGTGGCTTTCCCCCTTTTTTTTAAACTTTATTACTCTACTTTACTTTACTAAGAAAGAAGATTTATCTGTCTGCTTCTGTGGGCATCTCTGGGGGTGAAAGGGAGCTTTTTTGGAAACCAAGAAACTTCTAGGCTGATGGAAATTCCTCTTTGTAAGCACTGAGCTGGGCTAAGGGAATAATTGCATTAATCTGAGTCTGTGCAGAGTGCCAGCTTTCCCTGGGAGCAGCCAGTGATGCTCCCTGTGTTTTAGGTATTTGACATCTTTATATCATTTTCATTTCCTAGTTTTGACTGGTTATAATCATCCCAACATCCCTGAAGACCAAAGAAATAACAGCTGGGATTGTAGTTCTGGAGCAAAGTCAAAGCAGAGACGTAAATCTGGAGAACCCCAATTCCGCAAGGGCTGGCTGCCATTGTCCCCAGCGAGAGGAGATGCAGCCCCGTGCCCAGAGGGATGCTGGAGAGAACCTGAGATGCAAACAGAGCCCAGCAATCAGCAGCTGCCTGCTCCTTCACAACTAGAGATTGCCATTAATAGAGTCGTAAAGTAAATCCATAGCAGCAATGCCAATAATGCAGAACTGTAGTTCTACGGTTTTGAATGTCCAGACAAATTATCTGTGTGCTTTCTAACAAAAGTGAGAATCTGTTGCTGCCTGAGAGGATTTGACGCTAGATCTGCTGGTAGAAATAGCAAATATTCTATTTAGAGCCCAACTTCTCTGCATTGGAGTAAATATCTCTAGAAGGGGGTGTGTGGTTTGGGTTAGGGACTATTATTATTATTATTGTTATTGTTATTATTATCCTTAGTAATATTACTATATAATTATATATTATTATCTAATAATGATGATTATTATTACAATAATAGTAGTAATAGTAGTAGTAATAGATAACCATAACAATAATAAAAATAGCAATAATAATAGTAATAATAATAATAATGATGATGACGATGATGACGATGATGCAGAGAACAACTTCAGAGTGTGAGCCCAGGCAGGAGGGTGGCACAGCCAATGTGCCCTCTGCTCCAAAGCTGTGCTGGGGACAAGAGAGCAGAGGAATTTATGGTGGGGGAAGAGAGAGAGGGAAGGGTTCTGTCTGAGGAAAGGCACCCAAATTTTGGAGAGACTGTGAGCAGCAAAAGCAGGGCTGGAAGGCTCCAGCCAGCCCAGGCTGTGCCAGGCAGGCTATGCCAGTCCCTGCCGCTGGCAGGGCACCCTCTCCCCCAGCCCAGCCCAAGCTGTTCCCAGCACTCAGCCCTCAGTGCTTTATTTTATTTTTTACATGCCTTTAAACGCTGTGAGCAGCATTTCTGTCGTTTATTGCTGCTCAATAAAGTTTTATCTCGTGGAACTCTTGATTTATTTACTCCATCTTGCAGAACAGACACGTGCTCTGTCCCACATCAGCACCCCTTTAGCAGATTCATAAAATGTGTTAACAATTCATTTAAAATTGGCGCAGGAGGCAGGCCCAGCTCCCGGGCAGGGCAGAGCAGCAGCACTGCCCTGAGCGTGGCACAGGCTGTCAGGGCTGTGTGAGCACCCCGGAGCCCCCTGCCCTGCTGCCCTGGCCACCCAGCCCCTCTCATATCAGACAGAGTGGGAGTTATGGAAAAGTCAATGAGAATTTGGGAGAAACAGGGAAATTTTTAGAAGCATGATGACAGCTACATTTACATCCCTTGAATTTGTTCCTGCTGACATTGTAGATTTTTTCCAGTGCTCACAGCACTGCTGCTGTTGCATTCCCCTGCTCACAGCACTGCTGTTATTGCATTTCCCTGCTCACAGCATTGCATTTCCCTGCCCTCTGTCCCATCACAGCACTGCTGTTATTGCATTTCCATGCTCACAGCATTGCATTTCCCTGCCCTCTGTGCCATCACAGCACTGCTGTTATTGCATTTCTGTGCTCACAGCATTGCATTTCCCTGCCCTCTGTCCCATCACAGCACTGCTGTTATTGCATTTCCCTGCTCTCAGCATTGCATTTCCCTGCCCTCTGTCCCATCACAGCACTGCTGTTATTGCATTTCCCTGCTCTCAGCATTGCATTTCCCTGCTCTCTGTGCCATCACAGCACTGCTGTTTGATTTCCCAGCCCCAAAGGGCCCTGAGCCCGGTGCTCTGAGCCTGAGCACCAACATCCCACCCCAGGCTGCCCTCACCAAGCTGCCCCACTCTGACCCTTGGCCAGCCAAAGAAGATTTCTGGGACACCTCAGGCTTCCTTATCCCCTGCAATCTCATGGTGTTTGCACAATTCCCAGCCCAGGGAGATGGGGCTATCTCTGCTTGTTCCCTTCCATCCCAATCCTAGCTGGGACGAACAGTCTGGTGTTTGTGAATTCCAGGGGGGAAATTATTGGTAATTATTGGCAATTATTGGCAATTCTGTGCTGCCCCAAATAGGAACAGTAGAGTTTGGGCTGTGGGCAGGTCCCAGGCGTGCTGCAGGCACCAAGTGTCCTTCAGAGGAGCACCCAGCTGGGTGTGCATTCCTCACCCATTGTGCACACACTTGTGCAATATTTGGCTTATTTGTGCAACGTAATTAATGAAACATGTCCCATTGGCACCAGCATCCCCAGGGACCCTAAAGCAAACGGGGGCCTTTGAAGCTGAGAGGCTCTTAAAGGCAGAAAATATTTCCCACAAGTTTATTAAACCAAGCTTTAGTGGTGATAAATTAGCAGCCTGCAGACAGGCCCTTATCTGGCAAAGCTGGCACGGATCTATCAGAGAAATACAGCAACAATTTCCAGTGTCCAGAGCAGCTTCCAATCCCTCCCTCAGCACTGCTGATGCACTTGGCTGCCAAAATCCCCAGGCATTTGAGGATGTGTGCAGCTATTCATAAGTTCATTTTAGTGCAAATGCTGTCTTAGTTAATTAGCAATTATGTTTAATTGTAGAACCAAGCCTCATTATGTGCCAGGCAGCACAATCCTCACCCTGATAACCACTGCAGAGGCCCAAACCTCTGGATTGTGGCTCCATGGCAGCAGGGCTCAGAGCACCCCTGCCCCATCACACCTTTCCCAGTCTCATCCCTTGATTTCTGAGGGGTTTTAAGCTGGACCAGTTCCCCGGGTGGGTGACAGATCCCAGAACAAGGTGGGCAAGCACAGGAAGGATTTTGGGCCATGGAAGGGAGCCCTGGATCGTTGGAAAGCAGAGCTGTGGGATCTGCAGCTCAGGTGGGTGATGGCCCCAGCCTGTTCCCATGGGAGAATCCCTCCCAGCAGGGCCTGATTCTCTGTCTTTGGAATTCCTGGAGGGCTGAAGCTTATTTGTACATCAAACAAGGCCCAGTTGGAGCCTACCAGGCAGAATTGTCCCCCTAATATAACTCAGCTGTGTGTGTATTTCATTGCAAAGAAAATACAGCCATGGCTTGCACCAGGTTCCCTCATCAGAGGCCACAGCATCAGTGCTAAAAGCTCATCTGAGCTCTGAGTGCTGAAAGAGGGGCAGGAGTCTGGATAAATGCAAATTTATTCAGAATCATCTGAGGTATTTGGAGTTACAGGCACAGGAGATCTGAGTGAAGCCACTTGTCCTAGTTTCTGTCACCCAAACACTAACCCTCTATAAATCATTAATTTCCAGACTGTTTATTATCCAGGGGAAGTAACAAACCAGGAGTATCACATAACACATCCTAAGAATGCCTTGTTCATTTTAAGAGCAAATAAAACTAAATAGCACCAAGTTGTTAGTGATGCAGCCTAGGAGGCTGAGCAGAACACAAAAAGGGGCCTTAATCAGACAGAGGCCACAGAATAAACAGGGAAAAAAGAAGGGAAAAGGCTTTGGACAAGAGAGAGCACACGTAGACCCCCTGCCATGGATATTCTTTGTTTGCTGTCCCAGGAAATGCCTCTGCTCCCTCTGTGCTGGGGCTTTGGGGCTCCAGTGCTTCCCACAGCTCTGCTGCCTCCTCACAGCCCTGATTCCATTCCTGTCCCCAGGCAGGGAGCAGGGCAGAGCCTCTGCTTCAAAAATAATCACCACAATTAATTACTGCACAGGGAGAGCAAACTGCAGGTGTTTGGTTAGCAGGGCCATCCCTGATGTCCCCAATGTCCCCAGTGGCTTTGTCAGGTGCACCAGGAGTGGGGCAGGGACCTGAATTCCAGCTGAGGATGAGGAGGAGCAGAGGGAGCTTTACCTGAGCCCTGCCTCCTCTGGAGCTCACCCTCCTGGGCAGGGCAGGGGCAGAGCAGGGCCTGGGGATGCTCCAGCACCCAGGGGATGCTCCAACAGCCAGAGGGTGCTCCAGCACCCAAAGGATGCTCCAGCACCCACAGGGGATGCTCCAGCACCCAGAGGATGCTCCAGCACCCACAGAGGATGCTCCAGCACCCACAGGGGATGCTCCAGCACCCAGAGGATGCTCCAGCACCCACTGGATGCTCCAGCACCCATAGGGGATGCTCCAGCACCCAGAGGATGCTCCAGCACCCAAAGGATGCTCCAGCACCCAGGGGATGCTCCAGCACCCAAAGGATGCTCCAGCACCCAAAGGATGCTCCAATAGCCAGAGGGTGCTCCAGCACCCACAGGGGATGCTCCAGCACCCAGAGGATGCTCCAGCACCCAAAGGATGCTCCAGCACCCAGGGGATGCTCCAGCACCCACAGGGGATGCTCCAGCACCCAGAGGATGCTCCAGCACCCAAAGGATGCTCCAGCACCCACAGGGGATGCTCCAGCACCCACAGAGGATGCTCCAGCACCCACAGGGGATGCTCCAGCACCCACAGGGGATGCTCCAGCACCCACAGGGGATGCTCCAACAGCCAGAGGGTGCTCCAGCACCCACAGGGGATGCTCCAGCACCCAAAGGGGATGCTCCAGCACCCAAAGGATGCTCCAGCACCCACAGGGGATGCTCCAGCACCCAAAGGATGCTCCAGCACCCACAGGGGATGCTCCAACAGCCAGAGGGTGCTCCAGCACCCACAGGGGATGCTCCAGCACCCAAAGGATGCTCCAGCACCCACAGGGGATGCTCCAGCACCCAGAGGATGCTCCAGCACCCACAGAATGCTCCAGCACTCAAAGGATGCTCCAGCACCCACAGGGGATGCTCCAGCACCCAGGGGATGCTCCAGCACCCACAGGGGATGCTCCAGCACCCAGAGGATGCTCCAGCACCCAGAGGATGCTCCAGCACCCACAGAGGATGCTCCAGCACCCAAAGGATGCTCCAGCACCCACAGGGGATGCTCCAGCACCCAGAGGATGCTCCAGCACCCAGAGGATGCTCCAGCACCCAGAGGATGCTCCAGCACCCACAGGGGATGCTCCAGCATCCAGCCCCTGCCCAGCACACGGATCCATCCCTGCTCCCAAGTGCCACCACAGAGGTGCCAGCAGCACAAGGAATGAGATCAGAGGTGGGAACTGTGATTTATTGGGTGGCTCTCAGTGGATAGTGCTGACAGCTGGGAAATGCAGATCCCCTGGCAGCTCTGCTAATGCAGCACAGGCTCTGAGCTGCCTCCTCCTGCCCAGCCCTCCCAGCCCCACTCTCTGTCCATTTAGCTTCAATGCCTCCCAACTCCCACAGCAAAGTCCTTTTCTGGGCAATATTTCAGAGCTCACACTGAGCTGGGTGTTCTGCTGCTCACACTTGTCAGGAAGGTATTGTACTTCTGAAAGTGATGTTAGCAAAAGTGCAGGCCTCACACGTTATTTTGCTTCATATGTTATTTATTTTAATCTTTAAAGGTCCCAAAATACTATATATTTACAGCTGCCCTTTAAAGTTATTGTTAGTTACAAAATATTAGAAACATGGTTTCATCTATAAAATGTATAATTAAATTAATCTTTACCATACTTTTTCTTACCTCACACAGGAAGCATTTTAGGCTGATGAATACCATGGACATATAATTAGTACTTTATACCATAAACTAGATTATAACTTACACTGTCCACCCTGGCTCCAAAAATCCTTGCAGATTTTAATTCAATTGCTGCCCTTTATCTGGATGAAAGCGTTTGAATTCAATTATTGGTTTGATTCTTCAGGGGGGATTTGTGCCTTTGTAGGGGTGGTAGTTTTAAACTCGGGTTTAGTGGAAGTCTCAAATTAGGCACTTGCATCTATATTTAGGCAACTAGCAGGGTTTAAATGCTGAACATCTGATTTTTCCAGCTGAGGTTTGCCTAAGTTGGGGTTTGATGGGAATCAAGGCTGCACATGAAAGTGAAGGGAAACGAATCCTGAGGTGTGTCTGAATTCCAGTGGGAATTGGGCACCTGAAATGCTCAGGCTCTCCTGAAAGCCCCTCCATGCCCAACTCCACCCTTTCAGAACCTGGCAGGACACTTGGAGGAAATGTTTACCAGCAAACCCAGCAAAACCTCCTCCTTCTCTGTGATTTGTCCTTTCCAAGCCTGAGACATTTCAGATATTTACACCCCTGGGGTAGACCTGCCCTTTGTGTTTTAGCTGGAGATGATGGGTGCAGTTTAAACACACTTGGACAGGGGCAGTGAACGAGGCAGGCTCTCTGTTTTGGGGTCTCTCCCAGCTGGTTGGGGTTGATGCTGCAGGTCCAGGACAGAGCAGAGCCAGCCCATTTATCCTGCTCCCCCTGCAGAGCCAGGCCTGTGTTTATAGCAGCTTGTTTAGCTTTCCCCTAATGCACATCCTAGCACCCACCTCCCATACACATCCCAGACATGTTTATGAAAATTCTTTATAAGCAAAATATTTTACTTGCATGGAGTGAGTTCAGCTACAGAACAGCACCAGGGGCTGGTCCAACGCTCCCTGTGCATCTTTTATTTAGGAATCCATCCTTCAGCCCACCCACATCAGCACAGCAAGAGCTGGAACTGCAGCACGTGTGGAACATCCTGTGCCGGTTGTGCTGCATTGGTCTGGGGATTGAACACCTCTGGAGAGGCAAAGGTGAGCTGGCAGTGCAGAACAGCAGCTGGGATCTGGACCCAGCTTTGGATTTAAATCTTTAAATGTGTTTTAGAGCAGGTAGCACATCCAACAGGTTCAATAAAGGCAGCACTGAGCTGCCTGAGCATCCTACCTTGGTCACAAAGGGATCTCAGGCTCTCACAGAGCCACTGACTCCTTTTGTGGGTGCTCAGCACTCCTGAAAATCTGGCAAGAGGCTTTGAAATATTAAACAATAGCCCGACTCCAGCAGGAAGTAAAGTCATGTAAAATTAGCAGAGAGAGACACATAAAAAGGGGACATGACATTCAAGAGATATTTCATTATATGAGACAGCAACTTCATAGGAAATGCTTTCTAGGGAAGTGATTTATTGAGCTGTGGGACTCGTGGCCACCCAGACAAGGAGAGTTTAGAAGTTTCATGCACAGCGTGGATGACAGAAGTATCTTTGTTTAACTGGTGGTGTTCATGGCATTTCTGCAAGGCTGGGTTAACCTCAGGCTTCAGAGTCTGATCTACACTGAAAGCAGAACCCAATGTGGGGCCTGGTTATCTCGCTGCTCTTTGACACCATTTCTCCTGAGCACCAAATGATTCCCAGTATCAAAACTCGTTACTGGATGAGACAGGAACCTTCCCCTCCTCCTGCTTTAGTTATTTCTGTCCCACACACTCATTTCTGTTGTCCTAAAGTCGAGTTTTGGTGCTCACTCTGCAGGAAAGGTGAAAATCCTTCCCCAGCCCCAGAACTCTTCCCTTTATCCACCCCTCCCTCCCTTCCTGCATCCCCCATTTCTTCTCCTTACTCTTGATACCTTTCCAAGTTGCAGCTCCACAATCACCTGCTGTGATGGTCAGAATAAACCCAGAAAGGGGCTGGAGCTCAGATTCCAGCAGGCTGAAATCTGATTTCCTGCCTGCTTTATTCACCTGTCATTGAGAGTATCTGGAAAGCTGAATATTCACTGAGTTTGGATGAATAAATTCCACATAAGAGATAAACACAGCATTATTCTCAGAGTTCTAGGAGGAAAAAATCCCTGTAGAGCACAGGCATACAGACACTGCCAGATATTAGCTTAAATTATCCCCAAAACCTCCAAAATTACCTTTAAGTTATCTGAGACTTTAATACATATATATATATATATATACACACATACGTATATATATATATATATATATATATATACACATACATACACACATACATATATATATACATATATATACATATACACAGAGAGAGGTTATATATAAATACTGGAAATATCTATATACTAGAAATATGTATACCAAAAAGATTCTGTTTACTTTCTGAGGGTTTGTGACCTCAGGATGAACCCCACCAAGACCCCACATTTCCAAGCTCTTCTTTATTATCCTGTATTTTAAGATGACTTTCGAGATCTGCAGAAGAAAGGCCTCTCTGACAAACATTTGTTTCTCCAGGAGCTCCAGTTCTAAATGAAACCTCAAATATCGTGGGAGCTGGAAACCCGAAACCCCAGAGTTTGTACCAAGAACCTGCTGGATTGAGCAGCGGGGCTCTGAATATCCTCATTCATCTCCAGAATCACCATCAGCTGCCTCTGTGACTGCAGAGCCCCAAAATTATGGAAGTTTGCACAAACAGCCCCTCACACTGTGAATTAAAACCCCTTTTTCCTTGGTTTTGAGCACTCATGGATGGAACTTCCGTCGTGTTTCACAGATAACAGATAAAATCGCATGTAAGGTTTGGTTCACAAAAGTAAGCCAAGAGTTCAGGGATCACCTGGACTCTCAGGTGGGGTGTGTGCAGGGCCAGGAGCTGGGCTTGCTGATCCTTGGGGGTCCCTTTAACCCAGGACACTCCGTAGTGCTGTTAAAAATGGGGCCACGCTCCCAGTACTAAAAGTGATGCCTATTTGGGACAGTTCTATGAAATAAAATCCATTTTCTGTGAGGAAATGTTGAAGGCAGCACTGTGGGGCCGGAGGCTCAGGTGTTCCCCATCACCCCAGTGCTAATGAGCACCCCATTTATCCCACAGGGCCAGCCCAGGAGGATCCTGAGCACTCCCACCCATCCCAGGAGGGCTCTGGAGGATGGGGCTGGGAGAAGATGCTGTTCTCTGGCTGTGGAACAAGAGCAGAGCTGGACATGCCACTCCTCAGGACTCAGTAAGTGTGAAAAGGCGAATTTGTGGATTCCTCTGTCCTTTCCCTCCTGTATGGCACTGGCACTCCCTGGCAAAGCAGCCTCAGGGAGCGAATCCATTGCAGAGGGGCTGCAACACCCCTTGGGATGAGAAACCCAGGGGCAGAATCAAGCCTTGCCTCGTTACACCAAATGTCAAGGTCTTAATAAGTTATTTTTCCATACCAAGCCATTTTTGGGTATCACTGCCCCTGCTTGGCTCTGTAGACACCTCAATATTGGAAAAGCTGCTTCACCCAGGGAGCACCCACAGTGCAGGGAGAGGAGGATTTTAGGGGATTTTAAGAGAGTTGTGCTGTGCATGGGGAGGTAAATGCAGCCTGGCCCAGGAGCTGCATCCCTTGCAGGGCTGTGTGGGTGCCTTGCCCTGGCTGTCCCTGCAGCATTCAGGGGCTGCAGCAGCTCTGCTCACACAGGCAGGGGTGCAGGGACCATCCCTGCCCTGAGCTCAGCCCTCCCTCACTGCTGGGACAAACAGAGCAGGCAGAGCTGCAGGAGAATCCCCCGGTTCACATTTACACCGTGCACCCAACAGGCTCCCCCTCCTCCGGAAGAGCTAAAAACACATTAATTGAGCTTCAGGGCGGCTGATAATTATGTAATTGCAGACTAATTTCCCCTTTCCTAGAGGTGAAGTTACACTGGTGGCAAAAAAGGACCCAGAGAGTCTTTTCAGGAGCAGAAATGTTCCTGCACGAACCGGGGCTGAGCCTGGGTGGGCAGTTTTGGGACTGGTGTCCAGCCCCACGTGCAGCCTCCCCTCACACACTTTTTGTGGCCCTGGGTTGAGGAAATGGCCCAGCTGAGCCTGCAGCTTTTTTTGCCTTTTTTTTTTTTTTTTTTTTCCCTGGGTTATTTTCAGCCAGTGCAGCACAAAAAGAACAAAAGCGAGGTGGGAGCACAAGCTGCTTTAGCCAGGATGTTGTTCATGCTGCTGCTCCTGTGTCACTGAGCTCAGCTGGGGGGTTTGGCTCTGTGGGCTCAGAACCCTCCCCAAACCCTGCTGCCACCATCCTTCCTCTGCCCAACCTGTAACTTCATCATCATCATCATCGGGGCTCCTGGCTGGGCCTTGTGGGCTTTGCCATGTTCTGGTGTAACAGCCCTGAGCACACCCAGGGCCCAGAATAAAAACCAGGGGCAGGCTGAGGGTTTGGGGCTGCAGTGGTTCCATTTCTTGCCAGAGGCATTAGCACCCAAAATTCAGTGGTTCCATTTCTGCCAGAGGCATTAGCACCCAAAATTGAGGCTCCCCAACCTTGATTTCACCCAAATTCAGGGTTCTTGATTTCACCATTTTACATCTGAGTTCAGTGACTCCCTTTAAAGCCAGAACCAGCCCTGAGGATGAGGATGTTCCACCTCCAGTTCTTGCTCCCCTCACCTGCAGGTAACACCCCACACCTTGATGGGCCCTTCCAGCCCCAGGCAATAACTGTTAGCTGCTGTAGGGAGGATAAAATCTGTGCACTTCTTGAGATGACTTCATCTCATCTCTGAAAGCCCAAGTGCTTCCCAGTCTGTTGCTTCCCCCCCCCAGAAAAGAAGAAATATTTCTCAGCCATTTTAAAACTTGTGGCTTCTTACTCCAATAACAACTTGGAAAGGTTTGTAGGAAACAAGTCTGCAAATGTATTTAGTGTATGGAAAATGATTTTTCTGAAGAACATACAAGGTGTTCCATTTCACCTAATTCTCTGTATTGATTTCTGTGGCATCATCTTCTTCCTTCCCTTTTTCATCTTTTAATGCATTTCTATTTCTTCCGAACACACAAAACTCCCCGGTTCTTTTACAAAACAGAACAAAGAAGTTTTTTCCTTCCCAATCAGTAATTTCGTTTTCTTTTGTAATTGCAAAAAGAAACTCCTGAAAAATCAATACGTTGTTGCCAAGTCGTACAGAAGCGGGAATGGAGCAAGGTTAGTAAATAAAGGAAATTGCATTTTCTTCCTCTCTTTGGTCACCCCTTAGCACACTCAAGGTGACTGCCAATCTCCTGGCGCTTCCACCCCGGCCCATTCTCCCTTCCCTCCCTGGAAATTTCCAAGTCGATCTTGGAGATGAAAAGAGAAGTTTGAAAAGAATCGTTCTTGGAGCCCGAATTGCTGATGTCCCGAGTGGCAGCAACCCCCACCGGGATGGCTGGCTCCGGAGGAAACCTGAGCCCTCCCAATTACCCAGCCCGAGATAAAGATTGCTCGTGCTGCAGATGTCACACAACGCCGCCCTTGGAAATGGGGCTCTCTCAGCCGCAGGGACCGTACCTGCTCGGCCGGAGCAATAGTTTCAACATACATCAATATTTGGAGACGATTTACTCTCTTGATGCGCAAAACTGAGTGAGTTTGTGCAAGGGCAGCTTCTTGTGGAAAAACCGCTTTAATTAATCCATGTAAGGGCCCATTTACAGGTGAGCGCTCAGATCTTTCTGTGAGGCTTTTTGCCATCTGTAAATCCCCACGCGGATTTTGGGAGCTCAGATGTGAGCGGATACCGAATCTGAAGGGGCAGGAGAGAGGTGTTACCAGCTGGATTTGCACCTGCAATTAAACAGACACCCAGGCCGGGCCAATTTACACTGAAACTTAATTGCAAACATAAATCTTGTGTATGCAAATAACATATAAATAAAACCCGTCCCAGATACCTGTGATCTGTCACACAAAGGAGCCAAGAGCCCCATATCTCCTTTTTTTTCATGGTTACAGGTCTCACTTTGGGCCACAGAATTACTATAATGCATTTGTCTTTTTGCCTAAAAATACCTAACTGGGGGATGTCAAAAGAATAAATCAGGACCCAGCGTGTCCTGGCACACTTTTAAACAGGGATGTTGTTAACAATTAATCAGCCAAAGAGTGTGGGGGTTACAATTTATTAACTGTATTCCAGTGTCTGTGAAGGGGCTTTGCTGCTCTTGAGTAAAGGTGGGGAGAGCCAGGACTGAGCGTTGTGAGGAATGGCTCAGGGATTGTGGTTTGCTGAGGCTGTTTTGTGTTTTTAACCCATATTTCATGTGTGGAAGGCACTTGGAGAGCCCAGGGCTGAGCTGTGCACCCTCTGTGAGCACAGCTCCTTCTGTGAGAGCCAAATTCCTGTGCAAGGAGAAGGTGAAGAAAGGGAACATCCAAAAAAAGAGCAAACAGCAAAAAGAGCAGCCCGGGCTGGGTGCTTCCCCTGGAAACACTCCCACATAATAATGTACAAAATTGAGTGTCTGGGGGCCTTGGGGAAGCCTGGATTGGAGATGGAAGGAGGGTGAGATGTGAGCTGGGGTGGTTTGGTGCTGGACCAGGCTGGAGCATCCTCCCAGTGCTGGGATGCCCAGGGAGGCTCACACTGAGCCAGGCTGGCTTTTGGAGGGTGGAGCTGTGATTTCCTCGCTCTCAAGGCTGGTCCCTGCAGAGGCAGTTGCACCTTTGGTTTTGCCCCCAAACAGGAGGGTTTTTATGAGCCCTGTTGTGGTGATGAGCCCGCTCTCTCTCGGTGTGACCTACTTACCCAGGGGCTGGAGCTCACAGCAGTGACAGACCAGAGGCCACAAACAGGAAAAGATATCATATGAAAAAAAAACCAAAAACGTTCTCAGCTTTTGTCCTTTCCGTGCTGCGAGGTGTCAAGCACTGAGCCTGGGATTGTTCCCCCAAGTGCCCTTTCAAATGGAAATTCTGCAAAAGCCACATCCACCAAAGGGCTTCTTTCCCTCAACCCTGGCTCCTGCTCCTATTCCAATAAAACCTGAGGCCTTAGTCCATACTTAGGACTTGTTACCAGGTTTTAAAGCTTCTTTCAGGCACAGTTTTAGCCGGATCTGGCTGTACCACTACCACAAGATTAAAAAGTGGCAAGGTTACCTTGCCTTCGACTTGAATGAATCTGATTTAGGGTTTTTATGGGTGAACTGTCTGTTAAAAAATATCCTTCTGGAGCTCCACGGGCCTGGCTGTGTCCCCACAGGAAACAGGCTCGAGGATTCCCATAGGTTTGTTGATTTTTCAGCTTTCATGCTCCCAAGATACATTTCCTTTGAAGTGTCTCAAATAGGGTAGTATCCAATTATATTTGTAATCCCAATCTAATTCAATCAGGGGCTCCAATTATAGCTGATCTGCCTCTTAATCTGGTTAAAGTCTGTGGAGTAGACTGGACCTTAGCTAACATAACTACATTAAAATTTAGCTGTTAACAGGGATAACCAAGTTACAAGACACAACTAGCTGAAAAGTGGGAGGTTGGCAATGGAAATGGGTTTATCCTCCTTGAATCCCTGCACCAGCTCTCCTTGCAGCCAAATCCCTGCCAAGATTATCATTATTATGAAGGGCCTTAAAAAGTACTTTTGTTCTGAGCCAAATGCAGCTGCCTCAGCTTTGGCTGCTTGTTTCCTTCCTCCTGAATTCTCCATCCCAGCTCCCCCCACAGAGGGAGAGACACAGGGGCATCCCTTGGAGCCCTGCAGCTGCCTGGCCCCGTCCTGCTCACCCTGGCACAGCTGGAGCAGCCACAAACCCACCCTCCCTGGTGCCCAAGGGGAGCTGATACCCTCAGCTGTGCCCAGGCTGAGCAGAGATACAAATAATATTAAAAATTTAATCCTAACTTCAGCAGGCTCGCTCTGCTGCGGCACTTCAGCACCTCTGGGAAGTCAGACAAAAATCCCTCAGTTCATTTCTAAGGGTGGTATTGGAAATGTCACCAAAGCTGGAGATACTGCACTGAAATCGGTTTCTTGAGATAATTATGGCAGGCAGAGCACAGCACCAGCTTTGAGTGTTGGACAAGGAATGGCCTGTAGGGAATGGGGAGGAGGAAGGGATGAGCTTCTTCCACACTTTACTCTTGGTACCAGATCTATAAATTGTGAGAAAAGGACAACACTCAGTAAATTGTGCAGATGCTGAAGGGTGATCATTCTGTTCTGTCCCTTGCATTTCCCCCTCCCTCCTGGCACAGAGAGTAGAGCACTAAATTTGATCATTTTAAGTGTTAAAGTCATCATGCCAACCTAACACTTCATAGAAAACCAACTCATACATTTGTCTCCTTTTTCTATCAGCTTTTATTTGGATAGTTTTGTGTTCATTTCTATTAATACTTTTAAGTGTTAATGTTTTGGGTTGGGTGTTTTCCTATTGACTTCCAGCCACAACAGTTGAAGACAAGGGGCTTGGGAATTTTTTAATTGGTGATAATATTTTTCTTTTTTTTAACTAAAAGTTGAGTTATCAAAGAGCAGATGGCACCTCCCAAGCCTGCTCTGAATCTCCACTAACAATTGGTTGCCAGTCCTTCTCCAAGTGTGGCATGAACCAAATTCACCCATATGGAAAGTAGCCAAATTTAGGACTGGGATATAACTGATAAAAGTAATTGGAAAAACTGCTGTAGCAGAAGAAATGGAATTAGGTCTACCACATTCAAAAAATGTTATTAATCATAGTCATAAAAGCAGAAAATGAAAGCTAATTTTACTAAGTAAAAGCCCCCTGCTAAGTGGTATTTTGACATCTGAAAATAATTCAGTTTCGATCCTGGTGCTCTGCTGACACGAGCAAGGAAATTGATAATTCTCTCTCGAGCTGCTGTTTCAAGTCATCCCCACAGGGATGATTTTCTCTGCAAGCAGCAGAACACAGAGCTGGGACCCAGCCCAGCCCTTTGCCAGGACAGGCAGAGTGCTCCCCGTGCCTTTCACCTGCTGCTTTTTGGGATAACACAAAGTGTGACAAGAAATGGGTTGTGGAGCAGCACTGCCTCACTATCTGAGACAGGGACACAGGGGAGGGGGTCCTCATTGGCTCCCCACTAACTTTTATTTTCATTGCCATCTGGTTCAATATTTCACTGGCACATTCAGACATTGCTTGGTATTCCCTGGTAAAAAAAAAAAAAAAAAAAAAAAAAAAAAAAAAAAAAAAAAAAAAAGCCTCATAATGCAATTCCAAAGCATGCAGGGGACTGAGCCCAGGCTGTGGCAGCCCTGGTGCACCCTCACAGCACTGTTGTGAAAAGGGGAATAATGAGACATCTCCCTGGGCTCCGTTACAGCCCCGTGCTAAAGAAAGGGTTTGTGTACCTTGTCTGGGAGGAGAGGATCTCACAGCATTCCTGTTACTCTCCCTGATGTATCACTGGGCCATGAAATTCAGAGAGGACAGCAGACAAAGCCAAGTTACACCTACCTCTGATCTTGGGCTGATTCAGAAGCAAGTAAGTGTTTGTAATTGAACAAATATTGCAGAGGAGGGGGAATGTTATTCACTTTACACCCAGGTAACCCATTCTGAAATATGCTGGTACTCCTGGGGAAGGCTGGACCTCCTGCTCTCAGCTTGCATTGACATCTAATGCAAGGCATTGCACAGGACACTGAGAAATCAGAGCTGATGAAGTTCATTCCTGCACAGGTGAAACGCTGGGGCGTTCTAACAAACACCCAGAGATTTGTTTGTTTACCTGCCTAACCCACATGCCTCTCATTCCTCCTGGCTGGCAGCTCTTTGGTGGCTCCTTCAAAAACTTCCAGTTCCTGTGATATTCCCTTCCCTCGTGGGGGACAACTGAGTTTGGAAAGGAGGTTTCTGATTTTGGCCTGAAGGGTAGTAATGACCAGGGTACCCCGTGATGATATCAGCCTGAAATCACACATCAAACCAGGCACATGGCCAGCTGACAGCTCAGTCCTGTGTGCATTAACATCAATTCCCTCATGGAAAAGCTGCTTCTCCTCTTTCAGCAGCGCTGTGCTGCGTTTTCTGCAGCTGGACCCAAAGCCCCGCCAGTTTGAGCAGGGAGCTGTTCCCTGAAGGATTTTCTCCATCCTTGTCCCCCTGCTCAGTCCCACTTTGGTGCCTCTGCCTCACTGGCTGCTGTCTGGGTGAGGTCTGAACCCTAATTCTGCCTCCAACCCACATTAATTTGGGTATCTCTTCTCTCTCCAGGTGATGATTGCCACTCAATAAACACAAACTCATGTCTTCAGAACTTCTCCCGTGTGATCAGGTTTGACCGAGGCGCTCAGCAGCTTCTAGAATGGAGGATGGACTGAGGGGAAACATAACCTTTGTTTTGCTATACAGGAGAAAAAAAAATACAAATAAAAAGTCCCTCCATTATCACAGTTATAATGGTATAAAAGGTGTTTAGGGAGGAGTCTCCTGGGTTTGGATTGGGATAGAGTCTGGAAGAGTCACTGCCCTTGCCAACACTCAGTTTAACACCCTTATGAACTGCCTCTGAATTTGAATGTCTGAGTCTCTGCACTCAATCCTGATAAACTGGCCCGACCATGAATGCTAATCACCCTGATTTACATTGCCTGCAGAGCTATGGACAACTTCATATCAGCAACCTCGCAGCAGCTCCCTTGGCATGTTCCAACGGGGAACTTGGGAACTTCCCCCTTGCCTCCCGGGCACTGGAGAGGAGCCCTGGGAGTGAGGGAGTGAGCACTGGGAGTGAGGGAATGAGCACTGGGAGTGAGCAGTGGCAGTGTGCAGTGAGCACTGGGAATGAGCACTGGGAGTGAGCAGTGTGCACTGGGAGTGAGGGAATGAGCACTGGGAGAGAGCCCTGGGAGTGTACTGGAAGTGAGCACTGGGAGTAAGCAGTGGCAGTGTACACTGAGCACTGGGAGAGTGCACTGGGAGTGAGCAGTGTGCACTGGGAGTGTACTGGAAGTGAGGGAATGAGCACTGAGCCCTGGGAGTGAGCACTGGGAGCTTTGTCTGGCAGGAGCTGCAGCAGCACAGGAACACCCCAGCCAAGGGAACTGCTGTGCTTCAAAGACCCTTCTCTTTTTTGGCTCTCCAAGCTCTAAAGATGTAGGTAACACACAGGAAAAGACGTTTTCAGTTACATTTGGGTACTGAACACATAAAGAAAGATTTAAGTTTGAAACTTGTGTGTTCTTCTCAGCAACAAGCGGAGCTGCCCAGAGGAGCCAAGGCAGGATTTGAGGCAGTGTCCTCTCCCTTGGTGTGAGTTAGCAATGAGCACAGGGAGACAGACACAACACATACATCAGCACACACATCCCTATCCGGTTTTTCCATGGATGGAACCATCGTGCAGCGCTGTTCCAGAGGACAGCAATTCCCAGGGCTGGGCAGAGCCAGCTGCTGGCAGTTCCTGGTGGCAGGAGCTCCACGTGCTGCTGGGGCAGGGTGTTCCAACAGCTCCTGTTATCACCACCCGAGCTGCTCCTGGAAACTCGCTGCGCAGCTCCCTTGGTGGTAGGAGATTGTTCTTCTGCGCTTTTCTTCAAAAAATAAATAAAATGTCAAGCCCGAAAAGGAAGCCTGCTATTTTTCAAATCCGGGAGCTGTAATCATGCTAATCCATATGATCGTGCTGAAGCCAAGCAAAATGCCTTTTGCATATGATGTAATCAGCCAGGGCAGCCTATTTATAACCACCACGGGCTGGGAACACCTTCCCAGAAAAATACAATCAGGACAGCTTTCCCTTGCTCACATTCTTCCTCTTCCTCCCCGTATTCTTCACTTTCTTTGTGCTCTTTCACCTACTTGTGCTGCCTTCCCAGCCTTAAATCCAGCAACTTTTTAATTTTTATTTTAAATGAGTGCTTCCCATGCATTCTATTTTATCTGTGCTTTAGAGCCGTGCTGAGTGAAATCGCAGCCCTGTGAAATCAATACCAAAACTTCTATTGATTTCATATAATATATTCCTTTAAATTCAGTACAAATGCTCCACAGGAGTTGTCTATTTTAAGTATGGATCTACTGTACAGGGCTGTCAGTCTCTCAGCTGGATACATAAACCAGCGTGGTTTAATAAATTCATTGGTGTGGCCTGGGAGCTTTGCGTGTAATAACTGAAAATCTGTTGGTCATACTGAGCATATCAAGTGTAAAAGGAGAGGATTCATCAATGTGAATATCTATCTGTGGATCGATGGGTATCAATCTTGTTTAACAGTCTATTTCCTCAGGACACACTTTGGGAACAAAGAGCATTTCAAACTGTTGGTTAAACAAACAAATATAGAGAAGCTCTTTGGGCAACGTGGGGGTGGAGTAAACACCAGATAAAAACGGTCAGCGATTTCAAATACCTGGTAATCTCTCCCATTTCATATTAGTAAATACAGAGTTTCTCTTGATGCAATGTGCCCATTAAAATGCACCAAGAATGGGGGTTTTAAACTATTTTTTGCTTGCAGAAGAAAGTGGCCTGGAAACCAACATTTGTCCCCTGACCTCCATGTTCAGTAGTTGTCCAAGGAGGAGGGTGACACCTTCTGCTCTGCAAGATTTGTGTTATCCTTAGCTAAATAAAACCCCCTTATGAGACGCTGTAAAAACAAAACCAACCCCCAGAGGACACAGAGCTAATTAGATCAGGATGCACTGCTCACCTCCATCTACAGCAGCAAGAGATTTCACGCCTGTCCCATCCAGGTCCCCCCTCCTCAAGCACCCCCAAAATAAAGAAAATCCTGACCAGTACTTGGCATGACTGGGCACAAGCACACATTTTGGTACAGAGCAAAGGTTGTACAGCCCCCGGGGGTTCTGCAGGGTAAAAGTGCCAGTAAAGAGCCAGGTGAAACGAGCCCCTGGTGTTGTGCAATGTCCTGTGGCAGTTGTGTGGCTGCCTGAGGTGCCATCGCTTCCTCCCTCCGGCTGCCGAGTCAGGTTTGGGGTTTCCAGTGTGCACCACCCTTGTGCACCGCCCCGGGCCCTGGGTGGGTGCAGCGCTGAGCTGAACCCTCAGTGAGCTGAACTCTCCCTGAGCTGAACCTTCCCTGAGCCTGAGCCCTCCCTGCGCAGGCAGGAAACTGAGGCACGGACCCTGCTCCATGGCTCGCTGATGAATGCAATGGCAATGGCAAACCCAGTGTGCCTTCAGCTGGACCTGATTCTCCTGAGCCCTTATCTCGCGTCCTCCTCCTCCTCCAAATCAACATCATCATCTCTTCACCAAATAAGTCTCCAGAGTTTTCCAGAAAAGCACTTCATTTTGCATAGACCTGGGGTGTGCGTGTTCTACATTAAATCAAAAAGCAATCATGTGTCCCACAGAGATTTCGCAGTTTTTGGAGATGTGCAGTCCACATCCCCACACATTCCGGGATCCTCACATTTTTGCTGTTGTGCAGGGGTGACTCTGCCGTGGCACTCGGGGCTTTGCAGCCCAGTTCAGTGCCAGGGTCCCGCAGCCCCCCGGAGCGTCCCCAAGGTGCCACCCAGGGCCGGGGTCACCCGGCTGGGCTCGGGGGGAAGATTTCCGCGTGGCTCACGTTCCCATGGAGCCCAGCAGCCGAAAAGGAGAGCGAAGATGAAAATTATTCCGCTCTGCATTAACGCAGCCAGCTTAGTGTGGGAAAACACTCTCAAAGCGCTGCTGCCTCAACTTTTTCACACGTGCCTCACGTTTTTACTCGCTGTTAAAAATACTACTGGCTCAGCTTCGCCTGCTTCCCAGAAATCGAGACTTTAAAGAATCCTCAAACAGCTGAACCAAACCAGCCTAATTACGCTCCGTCTGCATCCGCTTTTAAAGCCCCTCCAGCCGCCCTCCCCACCGCGGGACCCCGCGCAGCTCCCGGGGTTCTTCCCTTGCCACCTTATGGAGCGACAAAGGGAAGAATGAGCATTGTCCCGGGCTGCTGCTTGCTTTAGGGGAGGGGGGGAAAAACTCTTTAAAGCACGCTATAAACCGCGCAGGTGAGACAGCAAAGGTGCCGTCGGTGTGCGGGCAGAGAGCGGCGGTGCCCGGTGTTTGTTCAGCGGGGGCGGCCCGGGCTGCCCCGGCCCCGAGGGCTCTCGCCTTTGTCGCCCGCCGGGGCGGGCCGGGCGCGGGGACTACATGGCCCAGCGTGCCCCGCTGCGCGGATCAATGGGGCTGATTTGAATAATCTGTGAGCCCTTGGACTCAGGCCAATCAGCCGTCAGGGACCCATGATAAATCGCAATGCATTATTGATAATAATAATTACTCTGACATGCGCATTCCGCCCAAATTTCCCAACTCTAGGAATTTGTTGTGAAGAGGAAAATAATTGCTACTATTGCATGCTCCCGATGCTGGTGCACCATGTCGCGACGGAAGCAGGCGAAGCCCCAGCACATCAACTCCGAGGAGCAGCCCCCAGATGCTGCAAGTGGTGAGCGCAGAGGGGCGCGGGGCGGCCGCGGCTCCGGGCTCGGCTGGTGCGCGGCGGGAGCGAGCGGCGCTTCCCGGGGCGCTTTTTCACCCTCGTGCTTCGCCCCCCGCGCCTTTCCCCCCGCGGGCTCCGCCGCCAGCCGGCCCGAGGCTCGCCCCGGGTTTTTTTGGGGGGCTGAGCGAGGCGCGGGCTCCGCGTTATTTTCGGGGGGGGTTCGGCTCGGGGCGGCCGCGGAGCGCAGCATTGCCCCGCGATGCTCCGCATTGCCCCGCACGCTCCCCCGCGGCCGCGGAGCCTCCGCCGGTCCCGCGTGGGGCCGCGGCCGCGTGGGAGGGGAGCCCCAGAGGCTCCCCGAGGCGGAGGGAATTGGGGGGATGGCGGTAAAGGGGTGGGGGAGCAGGGGGAGAAATTACAGAGAACTTCGCAGGGCTCGGAAATGGCTCGGGCTGGGTTTCCTCGGCGTGCTCAGCACTTTGTCGGGAGTTAGATGAGAATTTTTGCGGGGCTTAAAAAAAAACAAAACACCAAAAACTGGGTAAAAAGCCTCCACGCTCGGACTATTTTTGTTGGAGATCACAATCGCCCTGGACCTTTTGTAGCTTGACCTCCAGCCATCTTTGATTTCCGACTTCCTAAAATAACTCCGGTGAGCTAATGCGGGGTGTGCGCGAACGCTTTGTATTGGGGCGGCGAGGGGGTCCCGGCACCGCGATCGCTGTCCCGCTTTGGGGGAGCCCGCGTTCCTGGGCCGCGCTGCGGGGAACGCAGAAATCCTGGCCGGAACCGGCCGGGGCTGCCGGGGGAGCGGGCAGGGCAGGGCAGGGGGCACTCGGTGCCGGCCCCACGGGAGCGGGGCTGCCGGAGCGGCATCTCCCGAGCCGGGCATGCGGGGCAGGCGGCTCCCGGCTCTCCCCCGCTCCCCGCGGAGCTCGGACGCTCCCGCCGTGCCCGTGCCGCTCCCGGGCGCAGTGCGGCGGCAGCGGGGCACGTCCCGGCACGGCCGGGCAGAGTTTGCTCGGAGTTGTTGCGGTTGTTGTGCCCAAATGTTCCCGTGTGCCCCCCCAAGAACTTTATTTGGGATCTTTGTTTGTTTTTGGGACTGGTTTTGTTTCCGTGCTTAGAACTGATGAAAACCCATGCGCGTTACGGGAGCTGCTTATTCCCAGCCCGCAGGAGGTTCGGGCTCTTTAATTTTTTTTTTCCCTCCTCCTCCTTCTCTTCTTTGAGTCGAAATGTGCAATTGTTGGGTCCGGTTAATGGTGACTTAAGAAACAGCATGCTGGCCAGAAGGCAATAAATCCCATGTTTAATGCATGACTGTTTTCCTTTGTGCATATGGTTAGGTTGGGGGATGGAGGTGATGTTTCCACATGTAAATCTCTGCCCGCTGCTGGAAAGGCACCTCCGGCCCCGCGCTGAAACAAAAGGGTTAATCACTCCTGATGCGGCGCTGGGGCGGGGGAGGCGTGCGGGAGGGAGGGAGGGAGGATCGCTCCACACCGCGCTCTCCGGGGCAATGGCCAGCTGCTTTTTTGTTATTGTTGTTCGGGCTTTTCCCCCCCCCCTCCCGTTCTCAATTTTAACAACCAAACCCGGGATGAGATCCCTCCGGAGCGCTCGGCGGCCGCCCAGGCCGGGGGAGCTGTGGCTGTGGGGGGATTCTCCCGCTGCTCGTGGGGGGCTGTGGGTTTGGGGGGTCGGGGCCGGTCCCGTCCTGCGGCATCTCCGCTCTCCGAAATGCAACCCGGGGCTGCGGCTCCGGCGGCTCGGACCGCCCGCCAATCTCCCGAATAGTCCTGATATTCCCCGCTCCAGGTGTGCCCGTAAATAATAAGTGATGAAGTTGCATAACAAAGTCGAAATTCCGCAGGGATTTGTCTGGGGCATTAGCGAGGATATACAAATACTCGTAATAATAAAATCAAGCCCTTATCTCCTTTTTTGCAAGTATTCCCTTTTTTCGCAAAGCGATTTGGGACCCACCTCTGTGAACAATGCAGCGGGTTAAAGTGTCCCGCGAACCTGGGGATCCATTAACAGGTCAAAAAATCAGCAGGTGGTCACAGGGGAATAATGCTACATACTGAAAATTAGCATTTCCACAAAGGGCTTGAAAATGCCTATTGTGCCGGATTGCTGCCATTAAAAATCGGATTCATTCTTAAAAATACAGTATCAAACTGCAACTTTTTTTTTCTTTTTTTTTTTTTTTTGTTTTTTCCCCTCAGGGTAAAATTAGCGTAGCTTTGCTTCAATTATATCTCCGGTTCGTGTGCGGAGCTCTGTAGAACTGGAGAGGGCTGTTGGCCGAGGAGAGGTTGAACGAGCAAAGCCCAAGTTTTGCGCTGGTTTATCCTAGGTTTGTTTCGCTTGCCCGAAGCTGCTGTTGGGGCCCGGGAGCCCCGGTGCGGGAGCATCCCCGCCGTGCCCGGGGTGCCGCAGCCCTGGCGAGGGGCAGAGGGTGCCGGGGGCGGCGGGGGGCGATGCCCGGCTTGCTTTTCCTTTTACGTGAGTGAAACATTATATTGGTAGCGGGGATGATGGAGCCCTTTCGCCGCGCTCGGCGGCATGTGACGTTTTGACAGAGCTGCTGCTCTAACCTTTGCCTCCTCCTGCTTGCTGTGGGTGGTAAGTTGATGTCAGGCTCACAATTAGGACTCTCATGCAATTGACCTTGGCAGCGGGGTTTGTGCCGTTTAGCTCGCTCTTAAACACCGCGCGGGTGTTAAGTGTGCTCCAGGTAGGGCCGGGCAGGGCGGGGGGCTCGGAGCCGGCTGGAGCCCCCCCTGTGGGCACCGAGCGAGGTGCGGGGCTCAGGTGGGCCCGGGGGGCGCCGGCCCCGCCCGGGGTGGTGGTGCTGGCCCGGAGGGGTCCGAACGCGGGCCGTGAGTGCCCTCCACCGACCGGCCCGGGCAGCGAGCACCGAGCACCGGGCGGCAACGAGCCCGGCCCAACCCGGCCCTTCACCGACCGGCCCCGGCCCCGGAGCGGGGTGAGCCCTCGGGGCCCAGCGCCTCCGCTTTCCCCGCGGGTTTCAGCGCTGAATTTGCTCGCTCGTTCGCTGTGGTTTGTTCTGTGTTCGGCTGAATATCTCGCTTGAAGTTGTGGATAGGCCAAAGGGGGAATTAGTAAGTAGATAATAAAATAATTGAAACCTTGGGGGAGAGGCTGTAAGGATGTGAAATGGTGATTGTGGGGGAAACGCGTTTCTGCCTCGTTCTTGGGTAGAAAAACGCAGCTGGTGAATTCAGCGTGGAAAGCATCGAGGCCTTTGGAATATCTCTGTAAGTTGCCAGTTGTGCGTTTTACTTACTCAAAAAAGTGATTTTGTCAGAGTTAAAATGCACTAAATGGTGTTTGAGAGTGGGAGAAGGGCGATTTGGGGCAGTTTGGAGCTTTTGGAAGCCCTCTGCTTTGGAGAAGGAGAAAAGCATCAGGGACCCTGCAAGCGACAGTGAGCTGATGGCAGAGGCTTCGTGTCTGGGAGTGAAGGGTGGTAATCAATCCTGAGTTAATTTAAACCGGGGAGGTGCATGGTCTTTGTTAACTTTAAAGTAAAATTGGTCAGATGTAGGCTGTGGGGAAAGGAAGCTCGCCAAAGGTATCAAAATCCTGAATAAAAAAAAGTGGACGGGAAGGCTTGAGTTCTGTTTCATCCCAATTCAAGTGAAATAAAGTTGAGGAAAAAAAAAAGTCGCTATTGGCTTAGATGAGTGGTAGGCCAACAGCACCCTTCTTGAAATCACATCAAACCAGCTTTACTTAACTTCTTTTACTGTTTTCCTTAAAAAAAAAATCATTTGAGCGGTGTGGATTTTATCAGCCTTCCTTGTCGATGACTGCCTTGTCCTACACAATAGTGGATTTTATCCATCCATTTGCCAGTGATTCAATCTAACCCCCCTGCTGGGTTTACTGCATTCTTCTAACTTATTGGATAACTAGATGCTGAGAGATAACATTCCTGAAATTCGGGGGTGGGGAGATAAAAAAACCACAGTAGAAGTCCTGTCCCTGGGAAGCCTTTGGAGAGGGTTAAGTGAAGTGCAGGGGAATTGTGGTGGCAGGGCAGTGCTGGGTAAATCCTCATCGGTCGGTGGGCAGAGCTGCCCTCCTGGCATGGGGAGCCCCGAGTTCAGGCTGTCATTTCATTTGGTGGTAACTGAGGGGCTCTGATGGCAGCACTTGGGCCAGGGAAGATGAGCTGGGTACAAATCAGGATGATTTTCACATAAGCTGTTGGGTTTTTTACAGAAACAGTCAATTGTTCCTTTTGTTATTCCAGGTACTGTAAAATAACCCAGCGTCCTACTTGTGAATTTATCTAAAACCCTTTCTTTAAGGTAAAATAATGCATAACTTCCCTATTTGTCATGCAGCAAGTCGTTTCAGGCTCTGAATTGAATTTATGCAGAGTCCAGCTAATGCTTCACTGTGGCAGAAAGGAGAATGTGTGACAGGGCAGGGCTGCCAGGCTCTGCTGCCCAGCACAGGGACCCTCCGTGCACTGGGGTCTCTTTCTCTGGTGCTCAGAGCCAGGAAAGTCATCAGAGATCCTCAAAATTACAAAAATGAAGAGCTGAAGAGCGTGGGCTGTGCTGGAGATTGGGAAAGGGGCATTGAATTGAGTGTGATCTTATCAGTGCAGAAGTAGAAAAATAAGAAGTATTATCATGGGAAAGGAGATAAATGATCGGATGCTTTGAAGCAGTTAAAGTTTGAGGACTTGTCTAGACATTATCCTGGAATATCTCCTTGGGGGTGGGCAGCAGTGTTTGGTGCAGACATTTCTGTGCCACTGGAAGAAGTAAAAGCTGAGGTTATTTTTTATTACTTTGTGACGTGGAAACAGTGTTGTTCTGCCTGGGGGACGGGACTGGGAAAGCCCCAAACAATTAAAGGATTTGGAAGAGATTTTTATGTTTAAGTATTCCATGAAATCCTATTTTAGTATTCTGTGAAACAGGAAAGTAGTCAAAAACCTCCCAAGTCAGCATAGAGTAGTTCTAGAGGTTTCCTCTTTTTTTTAATCCAGGTGCCTTCTTTCCAAGTATATCTGCTCAGACTCCTGCAAAACGAGTTTAAAATAATCTGTTCTTGATGCTGGTTGACTCTGTTGACCAAGTTCTGAATTGTGCAGTAGTTGTACTTGCCTGCAGGCTGGGTTTCTCTGTGTTTTTAGAGTTAAATCAGCTTTAGAGACATCCCTGTAATGGTATCTGGGGTGGGAAATGTGTGCTGCCATTCTTGTTTCTGTCACTTACAGGAGTTGTTTGGGCTGAAGGGGAAGTGTTTAATTTTCCCTGTTTAAATGGGAGGCATCCGAACATTTTTGACCGTAGCTGTGCTGAGAACTCCCTTCCTCCCCGTTCAAGGACTTGTGCGGGTTTGGATTTATTGCTGTGCACATCGCAGCAGAACAGGCCTCTGATACTTGCGAATTTTTGTTATTGATCAGATGTTTATCTTTACAAATAAACCTTCACATGCGCTTGGTGCCACACAGCATTAAGCGGTTGAAGTTGGCTTTGTTGAGCGCACACAGTGCCCTTGCTGGGGTCAGAAATGGCAGGGGCTGCCATACCCTCCCTCAGGCAGGGTGATGTGCTGGCGTTGTCACCTGGACGTGTCCCCTCCGCGTTCAGGACACAACCAGGTGTGGTTTGGCCTCACCTTGCACAAACCAAAGCCACGAGAAGCTCCTGAGCTTCGCCTGGTCCCACCCTGGGGGCAGCTGGGGGGGCTGGACAGGGGGGGCACCCTTTCCTGAACCCCCTGCCCTGTGACACCCCCGAATGGGAGCAGCTCCATGGGGAGCCCATGGGGGCTGGAGCAGGGGCGTCTGTGGTGACACCCTTCCCTGAACCCCCTGCACCATTGCCACCCCGCAAATGGGAGCAGCTCCATGAGGAGCCCTGGGGGCTGGAGTTGGGGTGTCTGTGGTGACACCCTTCCCTGAACCCACAGCACCATTGGCACCCCCCGAATGGGAGCAGCTCCATGGGGAGCCCTGGGGCCTGGGATCCTGCCCCAGCCCTTTCTGCTCCCCCTCGCTGGGAGTTTTCCCTCCTGCCCTGAGCTCTGCCCCACCTGCAGCAGGCTGGGAGTTTGTTGTTTGAGGGATGGCAAAGCTGAGCAAAAACATCCTGTTTTGGTTATCGTTTCTGTTAACCTCTTGCAGTTCAGATATTTCTCCGATTTTTTTTCTCTTTTTTTTTTGTCCACGTACCAATTCTGCTCAGTCTGAACCGTGCTGTGCTGCTGGTGGAAGGGCAGGAGGGGACTTGGAGCCACCTTGGCTTTCCCTGCCCCTTCCCAGAGTGGGTGAGTGGTGGGGGCAGCTGAAGGAGGCCCCCTGTCAGGTCAGAAATGCCCTGGTGTAGTTTTGTGAGCAGGACTTGTTACTTGTATTATTATTTTAATAATCATGGGTGTCAATGGAGGCGCATACTGGAGTGCCAAGTTCCGGATTTAATCATTCTTTGCTACTGTGTCCGTGTTGAGATTGTTGGTGGGGTGTGTTTGCTTTCAGAGGATTTCACAGTTAATATTGGCCTTGCTCGGCTGTTGTCAGCCCTCTTGGCTTTTGATTACTTTCATAATGGCAGAGCAAAACTCGTTTAGATCGGTACAGTAAAAATTGCTTAAAATTCCTGTGTTAACGATCTTTATGAATTTTTGAGAGATGGTTAACAAAGAATTAGAACCTGAAGTGTAAACAGCAGAAATCATGTGTGGTGTTTTGCTCGGTGTTTCAATGCCTCCTCTGTCCTGGTGTTCCTTTTAAGCTGTGTTGCAGGTGCTGCCTTGCAGAACTGTTCCAGGGGATTTTTACCGGTGTAAAGGGATTTGGAATGAATCTTTTTTTCATTGAGCCTTGTGAGAGTTTTTTTAAAATATGTTTTTTCTTGTAAACTGAACTGAGATTAATATTTATTTTGGGTTGTGAAGGAATTGGCATCAAAACAAAGAGCAGAACTTCAGGTTGATCTGCAAACTTGATTCCAGTGTCTTGTATTTTAATTTACAATTGGGGTGGAGGCAGTGATCTTAACAGTGAATGCTTGGTCTAAATCTGGCAATTAATAATGTGACTTTCTTTTATTTTAAGGGAGTCCACAAGACGTCCCAGGTGATAGAGATGGTGAAATGAGTTCCAAAAGGTGCCGCACGGAGGAAACCAAAATCTGCGAGAAATGCTGTGCAGAATTCTTTGTTCTCTCTGAATTCCTTGAGCATAAGAAAAATTGCACTAAAAACCCACCTGTTCTGATCATGAACGACAGCGAGGGAGCGGTGCCCCCCGAGAGCTTCCCCGAGGCTCCTCTGGGGCCCTTCCCGAGCGACCGCGTGGACGGCAGGGCGCGCAAGGACATTCAGGCCAAGGGCTGCGCTGCCTCCGTGGAAAAGAGAGAAGGAAAAATGGATGCTGAGCCGGTGGGAGGAATGTACCTTAAAATAGAGCCCCCCCTGACGCCTGCGGCCCCCGGCCTGAGCTATCTACCAAAACCCAAGGTACCGAACACTAACGTGACCCTGCAGACCATCCGTGGCACTAAGGTGGCCGTGAACCAGCGGACGTCGGACGCCATCTCCTCCTCGGCGGCCGGGTTCAACGCCATCCCCATGATCCTGGAGCAGCTGGTGTGCCTGCAGCAGCAGCAGCTCCAGCAGATCCAGCTGACGGAGCAGATCCGCATCCAGATCGCCATGATGGCTCCCCACGCCCTGCACCCCTCCATCGCAGCTGCTGCTGACCCGCTCAAGGCTCTGGGTGCCCACATGTCCCAGCAGCTCTCGGCTGCCGTGGCTTTAATCGGACAGAAGGCTGGGAGCCAGAGCCTATCCCTGGAATCCTTGAAGCAAGGAAAACTACCTCATTCTAACACTGGCATTGCGGCCGCCAGCTCGCTGGCTGCTGGGCTCTCCTCCTCCTTCCCCCTGAAGCCAGAGGGGAGCCGCGGCCTGCCCGGCTCCATCTCTCAGTTCCCAAATCCTTTGCTACCTCAGTCCTCCGGCTCGGTCATCTTCCAGAACCCGCTTTCGGCCGTCTCGTCTGTGATGGATTCCTCAAAGAAGGGCAAGGGGAAACCGCCCAACATCAGCGTGTCTGAAAGCAAACCCAACACGGAGGAGCCGTTCTTCAAACACAAGTGTAAATTCTGTGGGAAGGTCTTTGGCAACGACAGTGCCCTGCAGATCCACCTCCGCTCCCACACCGGGGAAAGGCCCTATAAGTGTAACATCTGTGGGAACCGCTTCACCACCAAAGGAAACCTCAAAGTGCATTTTCAGCGTCACAAAGACAAGTACCCCCACATAAAGATGAATCCTTACCCAGTTCCTGAGCACCTGGACAATGTCCCTACCAGCACTGGAATTCCGTACGGGATGTCTGTGCCGCTGGATGAATCCAACCTGATTGTGGACAGCAAACCTCTCCTAACAACTCTGCCTACCTCTGCGGCCAGCGGCACACCTCAGGCCATCTCCAGCCTGGCAGGCATCAAGGAGGCTCTACCTGGTACGTTCTCCAGTGAGCTGCAGTCGAGGCCCTCTCCCGAAAGCGAGGGTGGCTCCTCCTCGTCGGGGGCGGTCGGCCACGAGTCGGGGACGGAGCAGAGCTTGAGCTCACCACAAGCTGCCTGCAGCGTGAGCATCTTCCACGTAGGTGGGTCAAACGAGCAAGGCTCAGAGACATCCAAGCTCCAGCAGCTCGTTGAAAATATCGACAAGTCTACTTCTGACCCCAACGAGTGCCTGATCTGCCACAGAGTGCTGAGCTGCCAGAGCTCGCTGAAGATGCATTACCGCACCCACACCGGGGAGAGGCCGTTCAAGTGCAAGATCTGTGGCCGTGCCTTCTCCACTAAAGGCAACCTCAAAACCCACTATGGTGTCCACCGGGCCAACACCCCCTTGAAGATGCAGCACTCGTGTCCCATTTGCCAGAAGAAGTTTACGAACGCCGTGGTGCTGCAGCAGCACATCCGCATGCACATGGGCGGGCAGATCCCCAACACCCCCATGCCAGAGCCCCCCTGCGACACCGAGGGGGATCCTGCCCTGCCCGAGAAGAACGGAGACATCGGGCGCCCGGAGGAGATCGTGGAAAGCATAGACATGGAAGATGACCTGGACTCTCAGGATGGCCCCAGGAGCTCCTCCAAACCTCCCACTCCCTATGATGCACAATCAGAGTCGCCTGCTGCAGCTGCCTCCTTCTCTGGGGCTGCAGCGCTGGAGAGCCAGATGAAGACGGTGGGCTCCTCGCTGAGCTTGCAGCGGCAGAGCAGTCTGAAGTCCAGCGACAACGGCTCGGCAGAGAGCGATGGCATGACCAACGACTCGTCCTCGGTGGTGGGCGATGCCGACTACCAGAACGGCCGCAGCCCCGCCGCCTCCGAGGCCGCCTCGCTGCAGGCACCGTCCCCGGCCAACAGCCAGGCTGAGAGCGTCAGGTCCAAGTCACCTGCCTTCACCAGCCAGGAGGATTCGGGCACGGGGAGTAAAGCTGAGGGTGCTGAGAACGCTCCTGCGGAAGTGGAAGGGGTTGTGGGAGCTTTGGATTTAACGTACGGCAACATCGGGCGGAAGGTCATCAAGGAGGAGCCTGGGCTACACTTTGCTAATGGAGAATATGGTGAGTGATGCAGAGTGCTGGCAGGGATTTGGGGTGGGGCAGGAGGAAATCAATCCTAAAAGGACCAACAGGAAACAAAACTTCCTCAGCTTTCCCCTCTTCCTGCTCCTCTGTTTGGATAGGACACAGGCCCTGTAAAGTTTTCCTGACTAAGTCAAGCCCAAAATTCTCAGGTTTAACTGCTGCCATCTCCTTAAAATTAATGTAGACTGTGCCCTCTCTGTCTTTCATGGGCTCATTTGACATGTCCTTACAGTTCTTTAAAAATACACCTTTGTGTTTTAAGGGAAAAGTGGTTTTCCCAAGAGTGTGATGTGGAAACCCTGAAATAGTCTGTGGGGTTTTCAGGCTCTGTAGCATTGAGGTTAAGGTTGATCTAAATCTGACCTGAAAGATTTTCTATCTCATAAGCTTATCAACAAACCCAGGGATGAACTGATTGGTTTTGGGGTATCCTAGGAAGTGTGGTGGCCTCTGCAGACGTGCTCTTCAGGCACATACAGCTTCAAAGGCAGGGCCTGGATTCTAAGCCAGGCTTAAGCTTGGAAGCAGAATTAGGCTGGGATATAAGCACCGCTTTTGCTTTCCCTCCAGGTCGCAGCAGTATCCCAGCTGCGTTTGTCAGAGCCCCACCAGCCCTGATAAAAATGGAGCTGCCCAGCGATCGCCCCCTCAGCACCGGCCCCTTCATCGGCCCCCCAGCTCTGTCCCCCGGGGTCGCCCCTCTGCTGGTGCCGCGCCCCAAGTTCTGCCGTCCTGCCAAACAGCACATCTGCACTACCTGTGGCAAGAACTTCTCCTCTGCCAGCGCCCTGCAGATCCACGAGCGCACCCACACCGGGGAGAAGCCCTTTGCCTGCACCATCTGTGGGAGAGCCTTCACCACCAAGGGCAACCTGAAGGTGGGTCCTGTCTGTTGTCATCTCCTTGGTCTGTGAGACTAACGCTGGGGATTAGAAACTAGGGTTTCTGATATTTGACCTGCCTCTGAGGCAGCACTGATTTCTCTTAGTTCCTCGAATACTTACTTGTGACCCTTGTCTCCTTCCTGAGTTTCTCCACACAGTTTTTTGTGTAAGTGTTACTGAGATCACCCTCGGGTCTTTGCTGCTGTCCTTGACTTTCCTTTTGGGATGGAAGGGGAGGCTTAGCCCTCACTAAGCAGATTGCTTTCTTTTTTAATTTGGATTTGGATGTGTCAAGACATAAGCATTTCATAGACTGCTACAAAATGCTGCCTGCTGAGTAAATGCATTACACTGCACTGCTTGAAATTTTGAGAGATGAGGAGGGATAAACTGGGATAATCCTGAGATGGCACAAAGTGCTTGGGGATTGTGGCTAAGCACATGCTGAAGAAGTGCTGTGAGTCTGTCCTTCTGCCAGATGAATCCATTTGCCCCATGAGGGATTCAGCTCTCTCACTTGCACAGAGGCTTCTCCCTCCCTGTGAAAACCTCTTCAAGCTCTTCAGTCCTCTTGCACAAATACTGAAGGGGAGAGAAAACACTCCAGTGTGTGAGCAGTGCCTTGCTGGAAGCACCAGCAGAATGTGGTGTGGGAGATTTCAGCTTAAATGAACCTCTCTGCCAAATTACTTGGTGTTTTTTTTCATTACCCAGAATTTTTTCAGCATGGTCTGTTTGCAGCAGATAATGTGGTTTCTGTTTTGCGGGCAGAGAGGGTGTCTTTGCCAACAGCACTTATTCCAAGTGTAAAACACAGTCCTCCAAGCCCTCTAGCAGCCAGCTCCAGAGAGCCACGGTGATGTCAGGCAGTGAATGACTGTGTCTGACACATGCCACGAAGGGAACTCTGACGTGAGCCACCCAGCTCAAATATTTACCTGAATGCAAACAGAGCAAGCCTGACTTCCTTGGGCCACTTGGCTGCAAGCACAGTAGAATTTGGGTCTGCCATGGAAGAGCTGCAGAATTAACGATTCTCTTTGCAAGCCTGACTTCTTTGGGCCACTTGGCTGCAAGCACAGTAGAATTTGGGTCCACCACGGAAGAACTGCAGAATTAACGATTCTCTTTGCTTTCCCCCCTCTCCGGAAGGTCCACGTAGGAACCCACATGTGGAACAACTCAGCCAGGCGGGGCAGGCGCCTGTCCATCGACAACCCCATGGCCCTGCTGGGCAACGACCCCAAGAAGGTGTCGGAGATGTTCCCCAAGGAGATGGTGGCGCCCTCGGTGAGCATCGACCCCGCCGTGTGGAACCAGTACGCGGCCGTGCTCAGCAACGGGCTGGCCGTGAAGGCCAACGAGATCTCGGTGATCCAGAGCGGGGCCCTGCCCGCCCTGCCCGTGCCCCTGCCCGGGGGCTCGCCCCTGAACTCTGCCCCGGCCGCCAAGGCAGAGCCGGCCCAGGCTGGCGCTGCCGAGGCGGAGAAGGCGGGCGCTGCTGCTGCAGACAGTGTGCCAAAACACCAGTTCCCTCTCTTCCTGGAGGAGAACAAAATCGCCGTCAGCTAAGGACTCGACAGGAGCTCGCCTACAGAAAGAACAAATATATATAGACACAAACGTATATTTTTAAGAGATTCCACTTCGGCCTCCTATTTTCCTATTGACGTGCAAATGATTTTATGGTTGTCTTTGTAAGAGTTGCCCAGAGTACAATCATGATATTGCTTTGCAAATAGTAATTAATAAAGAATAGGATTTCCTTCTATTTGGAAAGATGCGGGTCTTGCAAAGTAGTTCTTACGTGTGACTTTAATGTGTACAAGCCTTACAGAAGTTTCTACAACTTGAAATTCCAAAGGTTAGAATATTTACCTCTTTGTTTAGAGTGATAATGGGGGTTTTGAAGAGAGTGGAAACAACCTACTGTTGATGGAAAAGCTTCTATTTACTGATGAGAAATGGAAACTATTGATGCGGGTAAATATCCTAGAATGTCTGCCACCCTCTTAGAGTTTTTCTGTTTGGATTTTTGGCTCTGTGTGGTTTCTGAATGTACTTTTTCTTAATAATTGCTATAAAAACTACAAAGTTGTTTTTTTAATTCCTTTGGTTTTTTGCCTCAGAAGTTCTATGAAAAGCAAGTTGCTGTTTTTCTTTAGTCACTGCTCCTAAGTAATTAATTCTTTGTGTTGTTGACTGCTGCTTATTTAATACTACTACTAGGACAGTCCTTCAAGTATAGTGCCAAAATTCCTGCTTCCAAAGATGTGCAGTTTTTCCTAGATGTTTTATTTCAATACCAAGAGCCCCAAACAAGCATGGGTGGGTATGTATATACTTTTTTTTTTTTTGTTTTGTTTCCTCTTGAAAGGGAAGACTTGCCTTGGGAAGTCAGGTCTGAAAGCTCTGCAAGGAATCTCAGGTGACTGTTGCAATTTGCCATGGGAACTGGTTTCCTTAGCAAGAGACTTTTTGTTTTTATTTTTTATTTTTCGTTTGGGTAATTTAGGAGATCAGTCTGTGTAAACCTGTATTTAAATATGAAGTATTCATGCTTAGGTTAAATGTTTTGTGGGTTTTTGGATGGCATTCCTACTCTGGTCATTAAGGTTTTTTTGGTGGTCTGTGAGCTTGCATTCCACCAAAATGGGCATTAATGACCCTCGTGTGTTGTATGAAGGTTGCTGGGATAGTCATCTGGATTCTAAGTTATCTACCTCATTTTTTTCCTTTTGTAGTTGTAGTGTCTATTTTTTCTAATAATGACCACTGTAATGACTGAGATCCAAGCAGATGCTTCCATGCACTATGTGAAACCAAAACCTGTTGTATTATTAGTGGAAGCAGCTGAGGAGTTGCTGGACTGACCTTTCACTGTTCCTCGAACGCCTGCTGGAACTGGATGTGCAGTGGGATCTGAACCAGGCTGCAAAGGGAGCGTTTGGTGTGGAAGGACTGAAGGAGGGAGAGAAACCTGGCTGTTGGCTGCAGGAAATCTTCAAGTCCAGTCTCTTGTGGAAGGCCCCAAAAATGCAGATTTACCAAAAGTTTGTGTGATGTTGTTGCACCTGATTTTGCTGATGATCTCTGTATGCCGAGTTGTGCCTTTCCTGCTGGACTCGTGGGTAAGAACATACCAGTACCTGTTTACACTGTAAAATGGATATTGTTACATAGACCACGCAAAAGGCATCCCAATTGTCACATTTCTACATTGTGAATGTATGACTTGGAAGAACTCTGTAGTTTTGAGTATCTACTGATGCGTTTCTGTTGACATTTTTGAGAATAAATTTTGGGATGGCTTTTTCACACTTGGTGCTGAACGTTTTTCTGGCAAAAAGCTTTTAGTCTGCTGAAGAGTGAGTTCAGGAGGCGGCATGCTGCTTCACTCCAGGGACCTGAAATCCAGTAGCCAGAGCTGGGCTTTAGCTCATTGCTTAGAACAACAGGGGCTAGGGAGTTGTGGAGGAGTTGGAGATCCATTCCTCAGGAACAGCTGGGGTTTGATGGAAGGCTTGGGATGTGCCAGGGATGTTGATTTCCCCACTAGAATAGAATGACAGGAGTATGTGCAATCATTTTTGTACTGTGATCATCCTACAAAGGGAAAAAGAATATTAAGTTGTCAAATTGCCAGCGCCTGAAGATGCTGGCTGCATGGAAAAGGGATAAATAACTTCCCCTAAAGAGCAAAGAAAAACAGTTCTGAGAGCAGCCCTGATAAAATGGAAGAGTGCTGAGATCCTGATTCTGGCAACAAAATCCAGAAAATGTCTTTTGCCTTTGGGAGGCAACAGGGGAGGAAAAGGAAGCCCTAAAGCTGCACCTTTCCAACATCAGAGCTGCCTGATTGTGGTGCTCCTTGCTCAGTCCTTGGGAATGCAGAGAGGCAAAACCAAATGCTTTCTCATCTCTGCCAAGCTCTGAAGGGAGGTGTAGGGGAGGACAGGATGAGTCTGAGGAAGTTCTGTCCCTGACAGTCATGGGTTGGATTTCTGGCCAAGCTGTGGGGCTCTGCTGCCTTCAGGTGGGTTATCCAGCAGGGTGGACAGTGAGGGGAGATGAGGAGGGAAGGAGTTTGATAAAGCCTGAGTGCTGCTCTAGAACTAAGCAGCCAGGAAGGTGCTGGCACAGCAGGGCAGCATGAGGCTGTGATGGGGGAATGGGTCAGGCTGGGCTGTGCCTGCCTTGGGGCAGAGCCTGAATGCTGTGACCTGGCCTGGGGCGCTCAGGGCTTGGCTCTCCTGGCTCTGGCACTCAGGGCTCTGCTCTCCAGGCCGTGTGCCAGGTGCTGGCTGTGACAGCCTGGTGACAAGGCAGCTCCAGGCTGGAGCAGGGTGAGATCCCTGGCTAAGCCAGCAAGTCCTGGATCTTCCCACAGCTCCTGGGTGGCAGGTAGGACCTATCTGAGCCTGTCCCCACAGCAGGAGCTGGGCCACAGGGACGTTCCTGCTGCAGGGACAGTGTTTGCAAAGCGAGCTGGGGATTACCTGCTCTGCCATGTGTGAGAGCTGAACCCACGCCTTGGGCGAGTCAGTGTGCTGGAACTGCCCGCAGTGGCAAGTGTGCTCAGCTCCCAGGAACAGCTACAGTGGCATCTCAGCAATTACAAGAGACAGCTGATTGTGCTGTGGCCTTGCTGATGTGGCTCAGGAGCGAGATTACAGAGCTGCAGCTGCAGTGGTGTGAGCACAGTGAGCTCGGTGTGGGCACTGTCTCTGCTCATCAGCCTCTCGTCTTGCCTGGAGGAATGACTTGTTGGTCTTTGTTATTGCTTGCTTTGCCCCTCACTCAGGATTTGCAGGCTGTTGCTGGTGTGTAAGCAGCAGATGTGCTTGCATGAGCTAAGGTTAAAATCTGGCTTGTTTAAAATGTCAAATTTGAACTTAAACATTGCATTGCTTAAAACAAAAACCTGAACAGTAAGTAAGTACATTTGCTTTACCTTATTGTATTACCTCAGGTATTCCTCTAAGGAAATATTTCTCTTAACCTGCCCTTTCTGTTCAAAGCTTCCCAAAAAGTCGGTGGGAACTCTGAGGAGGGAATTTGACAATTGTAGGTGAGCAGCTCAGGGCTGAGCTCAGTGAGGCTGATTTGCCTTTCCACAGCTGGCAGTGCAGGAAGGACCTGGCTGAGGTGCTTGAACTGATGGGATGGCAGAGAGGGGCTGAAACAACAGGAAAGAGATGAGGATGACATTAATTTTATTTTTATTTTCTGTTGAAGGCCACGGTGCTCGTGGCAGGGTTTGCAGCCTGGAGTCAGGGAAGGTGATCATTTCTGTCTGCAGAGACAGAAAGCTGCCCTGCTGTCTGTGTGATCCCCAGAGTTCCTGCTCAGAGCTGAGGCTCTCTTGGTGCTTTTGTGGCTGAGTGCTCAGCCCAGAGAGCTCCTCTGTGCCTGCCCCTGCCCTGCCTCCCTGCTGGCCCGGCTGTGCTGAGTGCTGGCCTCACGTGTTTGACTGCAGCTCACATTCACCACTGACCTAGAAAAGCTCCTGGCACCGCACAGCCACAGCAGGACAGGAAACAGCTCAGAGGCACAGAAAGAGCCAGCAATTACACACTCCTGGAGCCTATTACCCTGCTATCTATTTTGTTATCATGGCTCCTGCTTTGTGCACATTGAGTTCACTGCACATAAGGGGCTGTGTCCTTTGCAGCGTTCTGATTGCTGCTTTATTGGAAAGCTTGTTTGTTAGTGCCTGTTGTAAGTGATTTTGTGCTGGACTCCCAGCCACTCTCTGGCAGCATCACTCTCCTTTTAAACTTCTTTATTGACATATCTGATTATCACATCTCACAGGCCAAAGAGTCACTTCTCTGACTCAATTGCTTCATGCAGAAAGGGGAGTCTCAAGTCAGAATGAGAACAGGTGGATCTCATCATGGGCCTTGTTTTCCATACTTGGCTTAGGCAAAATCCAGACATGACTAAACATTTGTGTAAATGACTCTCTAAAGAAAACTAAAACCCCACATCCAGTAAAATTCACAATATCTATTAAATATATAGCATATAGTAGCATATATTTAATATGTTATTAAGTATATATGTTTATTTATTTGTCCCCAGCCCAGAGCTCTGAGTGCCACCTCCAGGGATGGGCTCTCCAACCCTCCCTGGGCAGCCCCTGCCAAGGCCTGAGCCCCCTTTCCAGGAGGGACAAAACTGAGCAAACTGAGCTGAGTCGAACACTCAGATTATGAACCCATGGGAATCTGAGGGCCAGGGACACAAACCATGGTGTGCTGTGAACAGAAGGTGATGCAGGAAGAATGTGTGGGGAAAAGAATGACAAATAACCTGTATTCTCAGTGTTGTGATACAGAATCAGTCCTGAAATCCTCTGTTCACTGCTTCTCCCTGGCTCTGCAGCCCTGTGCATGATGACAGAGCATGTTTGTAAATCAGGTTACCTGCGTTGGCTTCACAGCCCTGCACAGTCCTGTCCATCCACTTGGCAAAGTTTGTTTTAGAAAAGTTTGTCTCCATGCAGTCTACATGTTCAGAATACCAAAGATAACTTTATTTTTTTTATTTTTTGACACGCTGTTTTGGTTCTCTTTCCCATGAAACCAGTTTGATTACTTAGGTCCTGAAAGTTCAGCACACATTCAGGTGATTTGCTGCCTCAGGGCACCTAAATTTCTGGGTGTATTAAAAGTACTCCACCCCTCTCAAGTCCCAAAGTGCAGATTTGAAAAACATCAGATTCCTTCATTAATTATTCTTCTGTCTCCCCCTAAATTCTTCCAGTCTTAAATGACAAAATAACTGCATTATGTAGGAATTTTGGGGGTTTTTATGTTTTATAAAGGTTGCACATATGAAATGTGTAACAAATATTTTCATTTTATGGCCTTACATTTTTTATCACACTCACAGGAGGTGTAGCACAAAAACAGTATGGCAAGAATTCACAAAACAGCTACAGCTAATAGCCAGATCATGTCAAGAACTAACAAAATACAAACATAAACTAAAAGTGGGAGTGTATTTGTCTAGAAAGCCTGTTTCTTTCTTCATTTCTTAAGCTGACAGCTGTCCTAGCTGAACGACAGTTTGACTATTACAGTTTTAAAAATTAGGTGCTAAAGGGTTGTTTTCTTCTTGATCCACAACATATAATTATGCGAGGCAGAAAAAGATCCTACACAAAGACTGCACTTCCTCAGAGCAGTATCTGCTCTGAAACTTCATTATGAGAATGCCAAATGTTCCCCGCACAGCAGAGCCCATGGCAGTGGGAGCTTTATTGTAGTTTCCCTTAGCAAGTGTTGATGGATTTATGGAGGGCTTCATTAAATATCGGCTTAAAGGATATCCGCTATCGCCCACTTGTCAAAAGCCAAAATAATATCAAAGCCATGGGTGCAGCTCGGGGCTGCAGGTGTTAACAGTGCTCACTAATCTGGGAGTGTTTCAGCCCCCAATTAGTGGCAGGGCTCTTGTCTGAGCCCAGCCCTCTCAGAGATAAATTTCCAAGATGAATGCATCCCGTGGAGGCTGAGGGCACTTGTACAGCGATCCCACCCTGCTGATGGCTCCTGCTGGGCTGTCCCAGCTCGGCTTGTGCTTCCCTGCGTGCCTTGAGAGGCTCCCTGGAACAGAGCCTGGCAGAGTTAGGGAATAAAGCAGGGATTTGTTAGAGGGCCTTAATGGATACACCTTGGGCAGTGCGAGAGCCTGGCCAAGCCTACACCCGAGATGGACGGTGAGTCACGAGTTCTCACACTTTTATAAGTTTTGGTCCATTTCCATATTGGGGTTAATTGTCCAATCCCAGCTCCAGGTTCTGCAGTCCCATCTTCCCAGATTGCTCTCCTCGATTCTTTGTTGTTTACACTTTTGGAGCTTGAAGCTGCAACAGTGTCCTTGGTTCTGGGGATGGAAAAGGTTGGTTCTGTGTGACTGAGCTGTGAGGAGAACTGCTAACACTTTATATGCAGTTCAGAGTTATGTACCAATGCAGTACAGAATCTGGAAAATATGAAAGCTGAAACTCTGGGCAGCACCTGGCTCTCAGTGCTCCTTCCAGCAGTGGCTGCGTGTGTGTGGAGAGCTGGGAATGGGCAGCTTTGGCAGGTTTGCTCTGATTCTGGGGGATTGAATGCCCCAGCCCAGGCTCTGATTCTGGGGGATTGAATGCCCCAGCCCAGGCGCTGATTCTGGGGGATTGAATGCCACAACCCAGGCGCTGATTTGGGGGATTGAATGCCCCAGCCCAGGCTCTGATTCTGGGGGATTGAATGCCCCAGCCCAGGCTCTGATTGTGAGGGATTGAATGCCCCAGCCCAGGCTCTGGTTCTGGGGGATTGAATGCCACAGCCCAGGCTCTGATTCTGGGGGATTGAATGCCCCAGCCCAGGCTCTGATTTGGGGGGATCAAATGCCACAGCCCAGCCCTGTCTCAGTGCTGCTTGAGGATCCATGATGTGTCACAGCACCAAGCTCTTTGCCTGACACTGTGGGAGTGAGTCAGAGCCCAGGGAATTATCCCAGTGCAGAGCCCAGTGCTGCCCCTTTGCCCTTGGCAACCAAAGCCCTTCTCCTGCCTTCCTCACCAACGGGGCAGCTGCAAACACAGCCCTGGAACAAAGCTGCAAATGCCATCTGCAACGGGCTGTGCTTCCAGACAAAGGGGTGCACCCTGGTGTTTGTGAAACTTGCACTTATGGGATCAGATAAGAACAGGTACAAAGAATAATGGCACAACTCGGGCTGCCTGTGGAATTATAAACATTTTGTTCAACCAGTCATACACCCTTAGTCTGAGACAACTCCTTAGATGTCAGAATTCTCTATATTTTGATATTCATAGTTAGGGAAAAAAAATAAACCCAAAAGTAGTTCCAAAATGGAATTAATCTTTCAGCTTATAAGAAGTCAAACAGGATATAATTATTATGACTTTCCTCTGTGTTCATCAGGAAAAATACAATAGTCCTATGCATAAAATACCCAATTATTTATTTACTAGGGAAATGTAATGGAACAAAATTTATAGCATATTGTACTAAACAGGTAATGAGTACAATTTGTAAATGCATTGTTAGAACCACCCATCCATTGTTTGAGTGGGAAACTGGCACCAGGACTTGCTCCCCAAAATACAATTTATTCACATGTTGTTTGATCAGTGGAGCTCAGAGACCTGGGTGCCTTTGAGGATCAGGGGGCCCTGAAGGCTTCAGGTGTGGGTGAGAAATTGGTGTCATGGTCAGAGAGCAGGGGGCAAAGCCAGGGGACAAGGAGGGGACAGAGCTCTGCACCACGGAGCTGAGGGGGAGAAAGGCAGGAGATGAGGCAGCAAGGCTTCCAAAAGCAGTGGGGAACTGTGGCAGAGACTGAGGGACACAGGAATTTCTGGTTTGATTAAGATGCACCGGCAGCCAGGTATGTCCATAGGCTGGGCTTTGCCAGGATCAGCTTCCATTTGTCTGTGTGAGCCTGAGCCATGGGAGACTCATCAAACACAATCCTGCTGGCAAGGCAGGGGTGCTTGTGCTGCCTGCTCAGGAAAAGGCCTTTAATCACCCCAGTCCACAGCCTGGTGCTTTCATCCAACCTCTGTGCTCAAATGGGGCTCAGCCTTGGACTTGCCAATGAACCATTCCTGGGCTAAAAGGGATTGATGGGGTGCAGTGGTGAGAACTGACAGAGTCTGAGGGGCTCTCCCTACAGCACAACCTCAGAGGGGCCACACGGCCCAGCTCTGGTTCTAAGATAAATCCCTTGCTGGGATCACAAGGAGGGATATAAAACTGCTTGCTCTGCTGTTAATTTAATCATCTGGGAGAAAAAAAAAACCCAAACCAACATAGATAATGATTTAAAATTATGGAAAATAGTTCCTTTTAGTTAGCAGTGGTGCAATATTAATTCTGGAGCTTGCAGGGCTGCTTTGTGAGGCTGAAGTTCTGTGCTTGCAAAAATAGAGCATCAAAGCAAGCCAGTGGCATCAGAAAAAAACAAAATCAGTTTATTTCAGTTGATTTAACAATTCTAACTTCTCAGACTGAGGCTGGAGGTTTTCCCTTGGGCATTCCTTCTCAACAGGAGAATGAAAATCAAAGGCTTGGAAACCAGGAGAGCTCATACCTGCTGTGAATGCTGCTGAGATCACAAGTGGAGCCTTCCAGCAAAGCAAATGTTGTGCCAGAAATATGCCAAGGAGTGGGTTTAGCCCATTGGGCTACAGCCTGGTCTAGACCCTCCAGAGTGATTTTATAACTAAAAACCAAAAGTGTCTCAATACAAGGCAGAAAACCAGTGTCTATAAGGAGGCTTTGAGGGGTTTTCTGGCTCCTCAGATTCTGTGTAAGGCTACAGGGCCTCTCTTTGCTCCTCCTGTAGCATTTCTGGGACTGAGTCACCTTGCAGCAGTCAGTGGTTCCTTCTCCCACGTTCTTGGATGTTGGAGTGGGGCAGGAATGACCTGGAGGGGCTTCAGCTGCTCCATGTAAAATCAAATAGCCTAAAAATCAATCCTACAACCAGTTTTTGTAACAAGACAGCCCAAGTTAGGATGGCATTGGAAATATCTGTCTGAACAGTACTGGTGCCTGAAACTGGTGTAACTCTTCATTGTCTTGCTGAAACGTCCTCATTGCAAAATGCCAGGATGACTCTGCTTCAACTGTAAGGGAGAACATTAAATGACAGTTGCAGTTTTTGTGCTGCTGTAATCCATAGTGTAACGAGATGCCTGAAATCAGAACCACAAGTGCTGGAGCAATTTGAGCCTGTATTTGCAGAGGACATCTGAATTTGGATCCAGAAAGGAGCATTGAGAGGAGGGGGTGAAGGTCACGGAGCAGGCAGGGAGGGAGCAGCAGGAGCAGCGATGCCATCCCTGTGCCGCGGGTGGGGTGCGTTACAGGAGGGGAGCTGAGCCCGCAGCTGCGGCAGGCAGAGCGCAGAGCACACCGGGGTTGTGGCAGAGCACACCGGGGTGAGGTGTTGGTCTCGGGCCGGCCAGGAGCTGCTGAGGCTGCGAGAGAACGGGAAACGGGCGCGGAGCGCCGGGGAAAGGGCACAAGGGGTGAAGGGCAGAGCAGGTGACGGCCGGGGACGGGGCTGGGCGGGGCAGATCAGGGCGGGGCAGATCAGGGTGTGGCAGATAAGGGCGTGGCTGGGCGGGGCAGATCAGGGTGTGGCAGATCAGGGTGTGGCAGATGAGGGTGTGGTGGATCAGGGCGGGGCAGATCAGGGTGTGGCAGATCAGGGCGGGGCTGCCCTGCCCGGTCCGGGGCGGAGCGGACCCGACCCTACCCAACCCCACCTGGCCCCTTGGAGCCGCCGGGTGCCGGCGCTCGGGGCCGGGCCGGCGGAGCATCCCTGGCCGCTCGGTGCGGGGAGCGGCGGGGCGGAGCCGGCGGCGGGGCGGGCGCGGCACCTGCGTGCTGGGAGCCGGCGGCGCCGGGCCGGCCCCTCGGCGGTGCCGCCAGACGGCGGCGGCCGGGCTGGGCGCTGCCGGCAGCCGGAGCATCCCCGCTCCGCCCCGCAGCCGCGGCCATGACCGACAACATCCCGCTGCAGCCGGTCCGGCAGAAGAAGCGCATGGACAGCAAGCACCGCGGCGGGTGAGCGGCAGCGCGATCCCGGGGCGGCGGCGGCGGGGCCGCGCTCGGGATACGGGGACGGGGGCGGCGGCGGCCCGAGCCCGGGCGGGAGGAGGAGAGAAGGAGGATGAGGATGAGGGGGATGAGGGGGAGGCAGGCGGGCGGCGCTGACAGGTTGCTCCTGACGCCATTGCCGCGGCACGCCCGGCGCACGGCAGGATGCGGGCGGGCTGCGGGAGCGGGGACAGCCCCGGCGGGAGCGGCCCGGCCCGGCCCGGCCTTCAGCGCCGGCAGAGCGGACACGGCGGGGCAGCAGCGCCCGGAGGGGCCGGGCCGGGCCGGGGCCGTGTCACCGCGGCCGTGTCACCGCGGCCGTGTCACCGCCGCACCCGCCCGGCTCGGCTCGGCCCGGTTTATGCTTGTCATCGTCCATCCCCGCTGTGCAATCAGCCGGGGCTGGAGATCCCCCGGCCTCGGCTGGGAGGAGCGCAGGAGCATCCATCGGCGGTGCGTGTAACAAAGGCCCGGCTCCCATTTACTGTATCAGCTCGGCAATACAATATCCTTGGTGGCGATGTCGCCGTAGCCCGGGCTTGCGATGCGTTCCTAAAGGAGACGTAGGGAAGTGTTTATACCGGTGTGCCCATGCAGGAAGTTAAATAAGGAAAATGGTTTTCCAATAGTCTTCCATTACGAAACCGCATCACTGTGCAGACAGGTTGGTTGGCACACAGCAGGGTGTACGTGGTATCCGAGTCACCTGGCTGTCAATTAGCACAGCATTTCATTCCTCCCTGGAGAATTTGGGGTTTTTAAATGTGGCGAGTGATGTTAGCAAAATAAACCAAAATATCGAAAGAAATCTTCACTGTTAGAGCAAGGGGAAATATACACGTTTGCCTTGTTTATGTTTTGGTTGGTAGTTTGTGTTCAGAGCCCTGTAGCTGACATCGCTTACACAGTTCATTCAGCATTAGGTGTTTTCCTTGCTGTCGGGTTGTTGCTGGTGCTGTACCCGGGGCAGGGAGGTGTGTGTGATGCAGCAGCAATCGCGGTGCCTGTGTCACATGCACTGCTGAGCAAGTGCCACAAGGTGCAGCCACCACGGCCTTGCCTTTGGTGACGTGATTGAAGGGAGCGGGGAGAGGTGAGGGCCTGGGAAATTTCTCCAAGCTGCTCGAATGGATTCTGTTCCTGGAGTTCTGTAATCTCCAGCAGGAGCCTCCTGGGTGTTCAGTGTGGTTAGTGCTGCTAGCAGAGCCTGCCCTCAGCTAACCCGAGCCATGGGTCATTGCCTGGGGATCCTGCCTGATTAGCAGCCACTGAGAGGCTTTCCAGTGCTGGCAAAAATTCCAGCGGCCGGGAAGGAAGCTTGCCTAGGGCTTTTACTCAATAGCAGTTGAAATAAATTGGATTTGGGGTTTCTGTTCGGTGCAGTAATTGTTTGGGGGTGGGATTTGTCATACATGAGGAACCCTTGTTTTAGTGATGTGATCTCTTGGTGTTTGATCAAGCGATGGATAGCAAAGCATTGAAGTCAAGCCAATCCAAACCAGCGTTAGAAACCATAGAACAAATCATCCAGCAAGTGGAGGGGTCCCTGGTGTCACAGCCTGGAAATCCTAGGCCATAATCAAGGCCTCTTTTCTTCTGTTCCCTCTGAGGAAAAACCCACACTAAAGCATCCAATTTATGTTCCTCGATGCATATGAAAACCAGGATGGGCAAGTGTTGATGGGCTTCACTTTGCCATAGCCCCAGCTGGTTCCTACTCTGGGGGTCCCCCAGCAGTGGGAGTGACTTTTCAGACAGATTTTTGTTGGTGTGGTCTCCTGGAGTGGGGAGCAGATTTCTGGTCATGAACGTCTCTATAGAAATCTTGTGGTTTGTTAAAATAAAAGCAAGAAATGGCTAATTCACCTGTAGGGCAGGTGCCATCCAGCAAGGCTTTCATTTACCTCGGTTTCTGGCATGCTTTGAAAGGAAGCCAGGGAGGCGCTGGCTCGGGAGCCTTGCAGAGATGAGTGATGGCTCAGACAGCTCAGCTCTGTGCTGGAGAGAACCACGAGCTTAAAGAAGTGAGTGGGAGAGTGGGGATCTGTTCCTGAGCACAGCTTCAGAGGGGCTCCCACCAAGGCTGAGCTCTGAATTCCCGTGCTGTGCCATGAATTCAGCCCTGTTCATTCCGAGGCTTTGCATCGCTCTGGAGCCCTGTGAGCACTGTGAGGAGGGAGGGAGGGATGGCAGGGCTGCAGCAGCCCTGGTGGGGTGGCAGTGAGCCCGAGCTGCCCAGGGCCCAGTCCTGCAGGGAGGAGCTGCAGGTTCCTGGAGCACCCCGGGTGCTCTGCTCAGCACATGACACAAATTCCCCCCTAAATAGCTCATGGTGTCAGTGCTCAGTCCTGCAGGGCTCCTTTTAAAGCAGCAAACCGCTGTGCTCATGCAGCTGCTGTGTGGGAAAGGCCTGGCTCCAGAGCTGCAGGGGAAGGAGAGGGAAGGAGGAGCTTTGCAGGAACACTTGCTGAGGCTGTAAAGCCATTGTGCTGCCTGTGTACTCTGGCTCTGTTTAAAATGGCAAATTCCATCTCAGAGCCAGCAGAGAGGGACGGCAGCTCCTGCCCTGGGAGAGCCTGTGTGGGTGTGCCTTGGCACGTGCAGCCTGGGGCTGGGCTGCCTTCCCACAGCCTGGGCATTGCAGGAATTGCAGCTCCCCTGCCCCTCCAGAGCCACACCAGCTGCATGGCCTGCAGAGGGAATGTTCCAGAGTGTTCCACCTGCAGTGTCTCATGGGCAGGTGCATTAAAGGGTGAGGTGGTTGCATGACTCTGGTTTTCTTTAGCCATGGAAAATTTATCTCCTCCTTTTGGAATGCTGTCATGTGGGGGTTGGTTTGTGTGTTAAAGGTGCCAAGCATGGCCCATGAGGGTCACAGAAACGAAATCTGAGAAATGGGCTGGGTTTAGAAGTGACTAAATATGCCAGTGAACATCAGCACCAATTTGACAAATGCCACCTCAGAACAGGTTTGGTTGTAGGTTTGCACACCTACAAAAGTGGCACTTTTTTCCTACTGGGTTTGTTTTACATGGGAGTATTTTTTATTTGATCTTCAAACACTTCTCTGTCAAACATTTATAAATAAAACCTGCTTCTTGCTAGTGCCTGTTCACCTGGCAACTGGCAATCACTCTGCTTGTTCCTGCCTCTTACATCACCACTGGGAACGTGGTTTTGTGAGCAAACATAATCCCAGGTGAAGTGCAGAGCAGACCTGTTCTTCAGTTCCTCCTGTTCATTGGGATCCCCCTGCAGACTAAGGGCAGCCTCCCTTACAGGACTGAGCTTCAGGTACAGTTTGCATCCTGGGAGATTCTGTTCAGTGCTTGTGACTCTGTTTGAGGATTTGTGAGTTTGTTTCCTATTGCTTTTTTGCCAAGTTACGATTTAAAATGTGAATTGCACAGTGCTAGATAAGCTGTGCTCGTGTGTTTTTCGTGGTCTTTCTGCAAGGTGATGATTTTGAAAGTCCATTATTTATCCTCACTTGATAGTTTTCTATACTTCAGGGTTATTGCAGGATTGTCCTTCAGTCCTTCAGCTGCAAAATGGAGAAGGAGAAATGTTTAGGAACGTGTTCCCAAACTATTACAGAAACTGTTTACATTTCTGTAACATTGTGATTCCTCCTCTTGGAAAGTGCACGTTCATTTTATCAGCGTTTCTCAGCAGCAATGTAAACTCCCAGCTGTTTTTCTAGATAATCTTTCCCTTTCCAGGATGCAGTCTTTAGATTTCATGATGGAAAACATTTTATTATTCCTGCTAATGCAAATAATTCTCTGCCAGAAATTTCCTCCTGTGCCACTACCTTTGCTCTGAGCAGAGAATTTTATAGTAATGAAGCCTCTTCCCTCATCATCTGCATCTGTAACAGGGGTGGTAGCCAGAGAAACAGCAGATCACAGAACTACACAGTGCCTGCAGAACTCTTGCAGGGAGGAATAAATAAAGTAACTGGAAAAAGCTGACAGCTCCAGTCAAAAGGACTTGTTAATTAATGGGCACCAAAGCTAATCTGAAAACACGTTTGTATGTGCTCAGAGTACTTTGTTTCTGGTGCCCATATGAATAATTTTTCTTTTTTACGTTAAGGTTGTTCAGTTTCCAGAGGAAAAAGAAGAACTAATAATCTTATTGATTCTTCCCCAGTGAAGTTTAAGACATCACTCAACAGTTTAAAAATAATTAAAAATTAAGGCAATTGGCTACCTTTGAGAGGAGTGATAAACATCTGCCTGGAAGAATGAGCACATGGTTCTGTGCTTAAGAAATTGCTCTGTTCTGACCAAAACTTCACTTTTAAGTGATTTCAGCAGTTGCTGGGCTGGCACTGGAGCAGTTATTGTGGGATAGCATTCCTGCTGGAGCAGGGTTTGGGTGGTGGATTGCTCTGAGCCCCCCCAGCACAGCACAGGAGGGAAATCACGGTCACAGAGTGCTGAGGGTTAAACACCAGCACTGGGGTTGAGTTGGTGCCTGCAGAACAAAAATCCTGCAACGTTTCTGGGGCAAGAGTCAGGATTTGCTGTCAGGATTTTCCTCCCTGGCACAGGGCTGTAATATAATGGGATTCCTGAGAGCTGAGGAACCTCCCCAGTTGCAACCTGGGGCTCCCAGTGCTCGTTGTAGTATTCTGTTCACTGGCAATTTTAAAATTAAATATTTTACAGGAAGCTCGTGCTGTAAGGCTGTGGAGGAGACTCCCACAGAAATTCTGGATATTCTTTACTCTGGCATCCACACTCCTGATATTTGCCTTCAAAACTTGCTGGGCAGGAAGTTTTCCTTTTGTTTGTTTAATTAGGTTTTCAGTTTGCTATCCCTGTAATTCAGGAGCTTGCAAAAACTGGCTCCAGCCAGGCAGGGATTTCACAAACCTGTTATTTTTACTCAGCAGATTCTCCCATGCCCTTTCTTGCATATTCTTGGAGCTGCATTCTTTTTAGGTTGTTTCTCAAGGCCTGGAGTAGCAGAGCATTTGTAAATTCCCATTCTTACAGCAACAAGTGTGTTTGTGGGGGAAATGCTGCAAGGGGTCACCCTATTGTAAATATTATGATATAGGTGTGGGGCTATTTTGCTGTTGAGTACAATCCCTGTAAGAGGCCCAGCCTCAAAAATAAACAAAGGTAAATGGTTTCAGATGTCTGATTGCAAGGACTGACTGATTTTTCCTAACTGGAAAGCACATTGTGATGAAATAGGCTGTGTGGGCACCAGATTTGCTCCCTTGGGTAAAGCTTCATTTTGGAGCCTTTTCGCCTTTGTGAAGGAAGGAAAAACACATTTTTCTCCCTTTTTTCTGTAGAGCATATCTATATTCTGTTGGAATCCAAATAACACCATTTATAGTAGCTTCTATTCCAATATATTTGGGATGCAAGTGGCTATTGTCTTAGGTCTTCACCTGCAAACACAAAAACAAACTGCAATTGAAAGGTATCCAGCTCATAAAATACATTTCTGTAGTAGAGTTTCTGAATTTGAGTGTTTAACACCAGTTTTGCTGTTTGTCTGGTCTTGGTAACCAGCTGCCTTTCAGTGTGGATTTTATACATTAATGGGGGGGGAAAAGAATCTTCTAGAAAAAGATTGTTTTTTACACAATCTTAAAAATTGTTTTTTAAAAATTGTTTTTTAACAAGCAAAAACAGTTTGTACAGGTGACAAAAACGGAGAGTTTCAAGGGCAAGTGGTGATGTAGTGGTTATATTTATATAAATTGTGGCTGTGTGGCGCTGCCCTGGGAGCAGCTGAAGCAGGGGCTGCATGCAGGGGGTGTGTGTGAGCCCAGGTGTGTCAGAAACGAGCTCCTTAATGAATGCCTGGTCCGTGTGCAGGTGCTGTGAGTGCCTGAGGTGCTGTGGCAGGAGGGACCCCAGGCCTCGCAGCGTCTGGCTCGGGCACCCAGAGAAGAGAGAGCAGAGGTACCCCCGCAATGTCATCAACAACCAGAAGTACAACTTCTTTACCTTCCTCCCTGGGGTAAGCATGGCTAAAGTTACTTTTCATCGTCCCACCCCACTGCTTTCCCCATTTTCAGTGGTTTTACAGGAGATAAGTGCAGAATCTGGAGCTGGAGAAAATGATGGGGTTGTGTTTGGTGGAGGTGATGCCAAGGCTGCCTCAGGGCAGCAGCAAGCCAGACACAGAAGTGTCCTGAGTGTCCAGGACTGCTTTAAAACTGCCCCAAGTCAGCATTTAGTCACTAGGAAAGCATGCAGAAATGTTTCTGGTGGTTACTTCAACATGCATAACATCCTCCCTTCTCTTTTTGTCTGCTTTTTTTTTTCTAGGTGTTGTTTAACCAGTTCAAATACTTCTTCAACCTTTATTTCTTGCTCTTGGCCTGCTCTCAGTTCGTGGTTGAGATGAGGCTTGGTGCACTTTACACATACTGGGTTCCTCTGGTAGGTCCTTCAAGGTTTATTTCTCCAAAAAGGTTTTGGTGTTTGACAAAATTTCTTGTGCTGCCTTTTCTGTGAGTTTAAGTTTGCACCTTCAATCATATTTTGAACTTGCTTCCTGAGGTCTGCGCTGTGCATGTTGCAGGATTTAGCTTTCAGTGCAGTGAGATCCCTGGTAAATGCCAGAAAGAAGTGAAGAGGCAGCTTTGGGACGCTGCTGTTAAAATTCTGTTTGTTTTTAAGCCTGGATCTCCATGAATGACACATGAGATGACACAGTCAGCTGGAACATGTGGGAATATTTTGGGGTGATTGTTTGAAGGCTTTTCAAACAGCTGAAACCTAAGCTGGAAATAGCTGATTTTTTAGTTTTATTTTGGAAAGCAGTTAGGAATTTCCAGGTAAATGAATGAATGCATTTCATTGCTATATTAATTAATTAGATCACACATTTGGATATGTGTAAGTACTAGAAACCTGCAGTTTCTATCATCACCTTGCTCCCTTCCTAAAACTCCTTATTGACAGAGGTAATCAGTAGCTGGTTGCAGCTTTCAACACAAGCTGTAAAAAGTTCATTTTCTGTGGTGCTTGAGGAGTGTTTTAACTGTTTAGTCTGAGCTAATAGTCTCTGGTAGAAACATGACTTTGTGATACCAAGCCCATAAGGAATTGGCTTGCATTAATTAATTATTTTTTATGCAGTGAAGGATGTGATGCAGGCATTTCCTCATGGCAAGAGGAAATGAAATGACTGCTCAGATGTACAGAAGAGTAGGACTGAAGCCCTAATCAGGCAAACATGTAATTATACCATGAGCAGAGCACATAAATATCTTTAGAGTGTTATTTGTGTAGGTGGAGTGTCTGTGTACGTACACATGAAGGCACATGCATCCTCTGTTTATCTGAATATATAAAAAGGGGCTTATACACATTTCTGTATATATTTCTGTACAAAGAACTCTCCCAGATGAGTTGTGCTGACTGCAGTGGCTCTGAGGTGCTGAGCACTGGGATTTGAGGGGTCTGCCTTACCCTGGGTTTCTCACTCTTAGTTACTCAGCTGTGGGGAGAAATGAGATCTGGTTCTTACATTATTCAGGTAAACTCCACAAAGGTTTTCTTGGGGATAAACTTTACAAAGACTTGCTAGGGGGATTACCTTTATAAAGATGTGCTTGGGGAGAGCACTGTGATAAAACTGGAAGTTTCTTAAGCAGCAAGTGTGTTTTCAAGCAGCTGGTGTGGGTTTGGCACTGGGGATTGCACAGCAGCACATCTCAGTGCACTGATTCAGGAGCATCAGCCAGAGAAAGGAAATGCAGGTTGTTACATTGGCACTGATAAATGTGGCTGTTGCTGCAGGCAGCTGTGATTTCTCGCTGACCCTTTGCTCCTGTGTCTCCCCGTGCTGCTGGCAGGGGTTTGTGCTGGCTGTCACCGTGATCCGCGAGGCGGCCGAGGAGCTGCGCTGCTACATGAGGGACAAGGAGGTGAACTCGCAGATCTACAGCAAGCTCACAGCCAGAGGTCAGCCCCAGGCTGGGCCTGCAGCCCTGCTGACAGCCAGAGTTCGGCCTGGGAGGGGGCTCGGGCTCCCAGGCATGTGGCTGTGTGGTCACGGAGCCCTGGCATGGGGGGCTGCTCCTGGGGGGCTCCTCAGCAGGTCTGGTGGAGCTTGGGTTTGCTGAGGGGTTCATGGCATGGGCTGGGTGGGAAGGGACCCTAAAGATCACCCAGAGCCTCCCCATCCATGGGCAGGGACAGTGGGAGCTCCCAGCCCCAATGTCCAGCCTGGCCTTGGGATCCAGGGGCAGCCACAGCTGCTCTGGGCACCTGTGCCAGGGCATCACCACCCTACAGAGCCTAAAAAAGACCCTAAAAAAGACCCTAAAAACAGTGAGGTGTGTGTTTGTCAGCAGCAAGTGCTGTGGTTCCTGAGCACTGGCAGGGTCAGCTCCTGCATTTTCCATGTCCATCCCCTGGAGCTCCTTTGGAGCCCCCGTTTGGGAGGGAGCCCAGGCTGGGCTCAGCTGAGCCTGACCCTGCTCTGGCCATTGTTTCCAGCTGTGCTGTACCTAACAAAGACATTTAAATTCTCATTTGAGCAATCCAGTGCTGCCTCACTATGGAGTTACTCCTAATACCATGACAAAGATGCTGAGGCCAGGCTTCTGTTTCAAAAAGGGAATGAACTGAATTTGAGCAAGTTTTGGTTCTTTTCCGTTTCCAGTTTCTTAGTTATAAAAGTTTATACCCCTGAATTAAGATGCAGTGATGTAGGTGTAGTAAAAAAATGCTGCATTTGTAGGGATAAGGCTGCTTTTCAAATATAATTGCTTAAGGCTGGATATATTTCACATGCCAGGAGTTATGAGGCAACTCCAAACTAGGGAGTTTGAGTTTCTGAATATTAAATCCCCTTTTAATAACATGTTCTTAGTACAACACTTAAAATGCTTGGCAACCAACAAAAGCCTCATCCAAGAGGGGTGTACTACATCTATTTAAAGATATAAAAGAGTTGCCTTCTGGATTCTATTCAATGATCTATAAGGGGCCTGACCTCTCCTTTAGTTCTTTTCATATTGCTATTACGTTTCCCATGAATGATTTCCCTCCCCCCAGTCCTTTAACTTCTCTAATTTTTGTGAAAGAAACCAAGGAGGATTGGCAGCTGGGCACTAGCTGAAAATCTCAAACCACTGTATTTAACATGAGTTTTGTGCAGAAACAGGAATGAGACTGTAGTGTAGTTTAGAGTAGAAAAAATCATAGAAAATTTTTTATGATTGTCACATGGTTTGGGGAGAAGAGTAATTTTCTGTCCCTCACCCAATCTCAGAACTTAGTTTTTTGGGAGAGCTCATCATCTTTTCCACTGATTAAAACCTCAGCTCCTCTGGGAATTACCTGGGAGCAGGGCAGGGCCTGGTGAGGCTGGGGATGGAAATTTGGGGGTTGATTTATCTCACCCCTTTATACAAGGAGCTGGGTTTTCATGGGAGAGTGTCACCAGCTCAGAGGCAGAAGCAGCAAATACCAAAATAAATTTGGAACAGCTGATGTGAACAATTAATTTTCAGTGTAGCTGACAGTAGGACTTGGGGTTTTTACAGGCTTTTCTTTTGTTGCTGCTGTGGAACAGCACAGCTCATGCTGCAGGGGTTTGGCACAGCCCTGTGCTGAGACTAATGACAAAAACCTCCACCCTAAATCTTTATCTTTTTACCCAGATGATCCATTTATGTTCCAAAATGACAAAACCAGCAGACTTCTGGAAAGCTTTTTTTTTTTTTTTTTTTTGTGGAAAGCTCTGCATTTAAAGGAGAGTTGTTTGGGTTGTTATAAAAAATAATCAAATTTCAATCCCCTATTCATAAGCCACAAGCCTCCCTGTGTTCAGGGGTCTGTGTTCTGATGTGCTTGATGGAAAGCTCGAACTGTGCTTGCAAATTCCTGGCTTGTTTTTCTTCTGCTGCAGCCCCCCTCCCTGGGTAACACTGCATAATAGAGAGAAACTCCACAGAAAAGTGGGAAGGGACCTCCTACTGAGGGGTGCTACTTAGGATACAGATCATTGGCATTTACCAGCCATAAAAAAAACAATATTTTCCCAAACTCTGCGAGTCCTGCTCCACAGCATAAGGCTACAAAAGCCGAAAGTTTGGTGCAGCACATCAAACAAACCCACCCCTCTTTTTTTTTTTTATGTTTTAGATGCATTTAACTTGTTTTAGTAAACCTCTGTTTGGATCTGTACCTAAGTGCAGCTTTGCAGAACTGTTGTGAAATTTTGACCTAAGTGCTCATAGGGTAAAAAGGGGAATCTTTTCTGGCAAATATATTTATTACTTGAAATTATCTGCTTTCTGGTACATCCATCATGCTGCAAATTTGGTGATAATTTCAAAAACCATAGCTTAAATTGGAGCAAAGTGTTTGCATTTGATTTTGTTTACTTTCTTTTCTTTAAGAAAGATAAATCAGGGCATAGCAGAGAATGAAACAAATACCGGACAAATTTTAACAACAGATTTTTTTGAATGAGAGATCAAGACTAGCTCCTTTTAAGAAGTGATAAACACCAACTTCTATTCTGATTAACTTAAGGAAGTACAAACTGAAAGTGATATAAATGCTGGATAAACCTGTGTGTATTTAGAGGAAACATTTCTAGTTGCACTTACAAAACCAGGAGTTTATAATTACAAATTACTTAAATAGAGCTGTTGTGGGAAATGGACCAGTTGTGCTTATTAGCTGGTTTTAAACATGCATGAGAAAACATCTGATGTTTAGGTGGCAGTTTCCCCACAGAAAGAAAAGGGAATTACAGAATTCCCAAGATCAAAATAAAACTAATTCAAGCAAGTTCTTTATGGGAGTCCCGAGTCAAAGGAAACATCTGGTCCTGGCCCTTCTTAGCAGGACGTGTGTGCACGCTGCAGAGATGTCACCCACGGGGGCCAGGGAGGCTGCAGAAGCAGAATTAGCTCCCTAAAAAGGGCATCTCATTTATCCAGGAGTTAGAAAAACGTGTGCTGCTTAGAAAGGTCCCCTCTTTGTTTCACCCTCCAACAGCTGAGGTTGGGAGGGTTCCTGAGCAAGACAAATCTGCTCCAGCTGCTTTAGGTTTGCTCAAATTGGAAAAATTTTACAGCAGATGATACTGTTTTCAGCATAATGATCCCAAAAGCCTTTTATGTACGTAATGATAGGAAATCATCACGTTACAGCTTTGTCCAGGCATTAATTCCTCTTTTGCAGAATGATTTTTTACCTTGTTTAGGAAAACCTAAAAAAGTAAGTTTGCCTGAACCCTGCAGGTAGCGCTGCTTCTGCTGACAGTCACCAGATAAATCCTTGTGATCTTGGAGAGAATACAGAAAATATGGTTAAACAAATCCACAGCTTTTCTGCACATTGGGCCAGGAGTGCCTGTGTGGGGAGAGCACTCGGGCTTTTCCCCCCTCCCTTTGCACAGGAGAATATTCAAAAGCACTTTTTGTTGCTTTGTGAATAACCGTATTAAAAGGGGAGGAAGAGATGTTATCTGTCAGACCCTTTTAGTGTCATAGTACCTAACTTTGTATAGCCCATACAGAAGACTGCCAGGGATGCTTTTTTTGATCCTCTTGGAGTGCAGCTTTTCTTTTCAAGCCCCAGCGTAATGGACTCTTAATCCCCGGTTTGCTTCCTGCTCCGGCAGAGATGTCTTTAGCCCAGCATTCATTTTGTTTACTTTTTTTTTTTTTTAACCAAAAACCCTCACAAGGCAAACTCCAGAATCCATGAAAGACCTATGAGATATTTGTGAAATGGGCCATGACTGCTTATAATTTGTAGGAATAATTACAGCATGCAAGGAAGTCTGCATTTATTAGCAGCAGTGATGAAGCATGTTGTTAGGCACACAGTGTGTCACCAAAGCAGCAGGCTGCCCCAGCCCAGAATGGCTTTCATTGTTAATTTGGAGCAGAAACACTGAAGCATATCCTGAGAAGGATGCTAATGAAGGGACTGCCAGTAGTAAAATCCCAGTGACCTTTGTGCTTTGTGCTAATTTCTATTCCCCCTCCCTTCCCCCTCCTGCTTTCCCCTGAGCTGCTATCTGGCCAGTTAGCCCGTGAATTTTGAGGTACAGTAGGAGTGTTGTCCGTGCCAGGGGGAGCTCCACGTGCCTCCCCCACTTCCACTCAAATCACAGCAGATTAAAGAGGCTTTTGTTGAAATATAACAGACACGTGGAGGCAGGGTTCAAATTAACTGATTATAAATCACTAGTTAGTCTGAGAAGCCAAATCTAGAGCTGGCTAATGATTTGAAATTACTAGCCAACTGTTAAATTAATCCCCTGTTTTAAGGCAACTGGGAAATGTTTGACAGCTGCACAGGAATAAATATTTACATGATTTCTGTAGGACCTGTTCTCTGCTTGTTTGGCCAGTCCTGCAAGAGGCAGAGGAGAGGTGGCAGAGCTGAGCCAGAGATTGGAGCTGCAGCAGGGCAGGAAATGAGGCTGGAATTTGGAAGGACCATTGTACTTCCAGGCCTTGGCTTGAGAGTCGAGCTTTGCATTTCCAGGCACCTGAGGAAAAGGAGCTGGATTTGATGGTTCCCTGCTGTGGCTTTCTGTTCTTGCTCTGGCACCTGCCTGATGCTGAAGGTGTTTTTGAATTCATGGGTTAGGCAGTACCAAAAGGAATTTAAGGAATTGTTTCAGAGTTGTGACTAGGGAGTGGCTGGGGCTTTCTGCAGCCAGGGCTGGTGTCTGGAGCTGTTACAGGAGGGGCTCCAGCCCTTTTTGGGAGAGCCACCCCTTAGTGGGGACAGTGGGCTCAGAAATCTTTCCAGGGCAGCGCTGCCCAGTCCCTGCAGTGGAAACATTTCCCATTTTCAGCCCCATAGTGCAGGGGAAGGAGGGGAGGGGAGGAGCAGCACACAGCACCCAAACCCTGTCCTGCTCTGCTCTGACACCAACACCTTTCCTTTGCAGGAACTGTCAAGGTGAAGAGCTCTAACATACAAGTGGGTGACCTCATCATTGTGGAAAAGGTTTGCCTTTATGCTCTTCTTTCCTGTGTAAAGTGGGTTTGGGTTTTTGGGTTTTTTTTTTTTTTTTTTTTTTTTGCAAGACCATAGGAAATGAGGTCTTTTGAATTCCTACTTACTTTACAATAGGCTTAGAATATCAGGTGTTGAACACAAGTTTAAATATTTAATCACTTTACAGTGCTCTCCCACCTCACCAATAACATCATTATCTTTACAAATGAGGGCAAATCTGTGGGTATGCCTATAACCAATTTTTTTCTTATAATATAGCAAGATAAAGAGCTTCCCTGTCCTTTCTGTGACTGTTGGACACAGGTTAAATACCTGGAACAAAAGCAGCACCCAGATGTTTCTTTGGGTATGAACATTGCAGTTTTGGGAGACCACGTGATCTCCCAAAAGAGAGTACTGGTATATAGAGGTATATTTCCCCCTTTGTACAACTTTTAATGTATTTTTTTAATCCACTGGTTTTGTTTTTCCCACCCACTCTCTTTAAGTAGCCGTGACCTCTAAACCATTAGTATGGAAATGCTCAGTACAAAATGAGAAACTTGGTAGCTGCAGATTCCAGGTACAACCTTTCTGCTAACATGGGACTCCTTGAAAGGAAACCAGCACTAGTTTAAGATTTCTTCATACTTCTAGAATTACTCTCCAGCCCTTTTGTAAACCTAACCCTTGTGTCTGGTCAGTGGGAGCTGGCACCAGTTATTATCGTGCACTTGGAATTCTGCAGGGAAGCGAGTTGAGGATTCAAAGCAAACTGAATCCCAGGCTCCAGGCTGACAAAGGAATCCTCTTTGTGCCTCTGCTGCTCTGGGGAAGGCGCTGCACACGCGTGCAGGGCTGCCTGCACAATAATGGCCTTTCTTCTCCCCCCAGAACCAGAGGGTCCCTGCTGACATGATCTTCCTGAGGACGTCGGAGAAGAATGGTAAACATCTGGAACCAATTGTCAAAATAGCCATTAACCTTTCACTGGTTGTTTGGAGAAAATTATCTTTTGGAAATGTGAAAGAAATAGATAATAGTAAAGTTTTAGAGAGAGGGGGAACTCAAGTGGTTTTATGGACCACTACTTCTCAGGATGTTATACTCTAGTTTTGTTTGCTAATCAAAGAATGTAGGGGTTGAGTCCAGGGTAAATGAATCTGGTTGCATTTTAGATATATTTACTTACTGTTCAGGCTCGCTTTAAGTGTGGGATAAGGAAATGTTTGATCAGAAGGGTTAGAGAACAGATTAATGGGAACATTTCAAGTGTCTTAAAAAAAGTATAGCACAGAGAATTCTGTCCTAGTGGAGGGAGAGGAATGTGGTGCAGGAACGTCATCGTTCTGTTATTAACAAATGCAAATCAGGCCGTGTTTCCAGAGAAAGAAGGATGTGGGTGTCCTAGAGGGGAAGTTAACCCCTGTAGGTGTGCCTAGGACAGAGGTGGCAGGATCCTGACTGCTGTTCCCATCCCCAGGCTCCTGCTTCCTGCGCACGGACCAGCTGGACGGGGAGACCGACTGGAAGCTGCGGCTGCCTGTCACCTGCACCCAGCGCCTGCCCACGGCCTCTGTGAGCACCTGCCTGCCACTCTGTGCTTGGGAGCTTGGACAGGCTTTCCCTGAAAACCTGGGCATGCTGCAGCCCTGTTTTCAGGCTGGGGTTTCTTTCCTGGGCACAGATAAGTCCCAGGAGTCTCTCGGGTGTCACCCCAGGAAATGCCCTGCTACCCCAGGTGTGTTTTCTGGGGGACTCCTGGGCTGCAGTAGCTATCAAGTCAATTCTAAACCATGCCAAGTAACTATTGGAGCAGCATTCTGCTAAAACTCCTGTACATTATAAGCTGTGCCTGGCTGATAGGAGCTGATAGGGCTGATGGATGTGTCTGTTTCATAGGACCTGCTGCAAATCCGCTCCTATGTCTACGCAGAAGAACCCAACATTGACATCCACAACTTTGTGGGGACCTTCACTAGGGTGAGTCTGCTGGCAGGGCCTGAAATCAACCACAGAGTCACCAGGGTTTATGAAAATTCTCCATCCTATCAGAAATCCCTCTGCCAGCTCACCCAGCATCACTCCCCAAATACCTCTCATCCTCTGCTCTTTTCAATTACTAACAAGTTTGTTTATTTTTCTCTTTTTCCCATTGTAGGAGGACAGTGACCCTCCAGTAAATGAAAGTTTAAGCATAGAAAACACCCTGTGGGCCAGCACAGTGATTGCATCAGGTAAGGTGGAGACCCATGTAAAGTTGTTTTTAAGGGAATATGTTAGCAATTTTTAAAGGTATTTCTGTGATGGAATAATAATTCTGTCAGTTGGAGAAATTAGCAGTTGGAATGAGGTTTCCCCCTTGTCCTTACACCTCTGGGGGGCTGAGCTGACATCTAATTGCCTCTTGGACATTCCTAGATGAGAAAGAAGTGGAGTGGCCTTTGGGGCCTTCTTTAGCATCTAGGAGCAGAATAGCACTTAATTGCTCTGCACATTGACATCCTAATCTGTAACAGAAATGGTGTCAAATGGATTCTGGGAACAGAAGCTGAGATGAAAGATTTCCAGGTAAGTGCTGCCATTGAGTTTGTCCTATATACTCTTAAGAAAGGAAAGAAAATCAAGTCTTTGACAGATTTTGACTCATATGTCTGATAAACTCCCGAGGACTGAGATTAATCAATGCCCCCCTGTAGAGGCTTGTCAAAGTAAAAGCCTTGTTCCTCTCCTGCCCAGTGTGTTTGCTGGGCAGGAGCTGGAGGAGAGTGCAATTCTGGAGGCCAGCTCTGGAGTTAGACTTGTCAAATGGAGAGACTTGACAATGCATTTGCAAATATAATTTCAAAGGGTTTATGCAATTGAGTCTGTTTGAAATGGCCATAAACCAACCAGAAACACTCCCTTTTCACAGATCAATGTGTTTTCAAGCTTCTTGTAGTCCTGGCAGGTGCTTCCTCTCATTTTGACTGACTTATCAATACAATACTGGATTTTGTTTCTCCTGTGGTAATAACAAATAGCATGTTGTAGGTTATTTCTGTAAGGAGAAAATGTGGATATTATTTTTCTTCTGCTGTCGGGTTGTGGTGCCATCTCATGGGGCAGCCCCTGTAAGAGGAAGCAGAGCAATGTGTCTTTCTCCATCTGCTGCAGGAGGGCTGGGTCTGACTCTGACTGTTTGCAGTGGATTTGGAGTAGCTGTGCCATCTGCTGATCTGAATTGTGATGATCTTACCACCACCTGCCATCTGGCTCCAAGGCTTTGTTGTTGTTTTTGGGGGTGGTTTTTTTTAAAGGAATGTTTCTCAGCATATTTTTAGAAACCACCTCTCTTGAATCAGCCTTATTTAAAAATAAGTCACCTGCAGCTTGTTAAAACTGATCATTAGTGAGAGCAGGGGAACAGTAGAGTATAAAGTAGCAATGTATTGGCATAGTGTTTTTTTTTAGAGTTGGTTTTCTCCATTTTTACAGACTCCTAACTCTGGGCAGTAGCAGCTTTTAAACTGTTGATGGTAGACAGCTTTTTCTTCATGGCTCTTTGCAAAGTCTTTAAGAGAAAGCCCATAGAAACCCTGTATTTAATGGTGAATTATGTTTCTGCAAGAAGAAAATTGGGGACTTTGTTGCTCTCAGCTCTTTAGCAACTGTGGGACAGAGCATTCAAATTCACTGATGGGCTGCGAGCAGCTCCATCTGTTCCAGGAAGGTAGGAGTTGGTGTGATTCACTTTGTGGTAGGAACAGTATTTAGATAACACTTTAAGTCAATTGTAGATTTTAAAATAAGGTAATTCTGTCGTTAGCTCTGGAATTAATTAGATTTCCTCTGATTGTTTCAACCTTTGTCAGTAAATAACCCTAGCCCAGAGCTGGTGTAATTTGGACATACAATGGAAGGCAGCACCTAAGTGGGATTCCAAGTGGTGGGAGGAAATCCAAGAAATCCTCCATCCCTACCAACTTTTATTTATAGTCTGGAGAGACAAGTGGATCAAAAGGGGGTCAGGGAAGGTAGAGCAGAGCTGGCTGCTCTTCCCATGAGCTGATGGAGTCTGTGATGCTGCATCAAGTCCAGCCCTGAGACTGAATTACTGCTGCGAGGATGTTTCCTGTTCCAGTCTGTGTTTGCATAGGTGTGGTGTTGCAGATTCCAGCATTTTGAATTTCTGCTTGCTTCTGAAATTAGCCTGCTGAAAGTGCTCTCCACCTGAGGAGTGTTTTTATGGAGAAAACCTCTGTGTGTGCAGGTACTGTGGTGGGAGTTGTCCTCTACACGGGCAGGGAGCTGCGCAGTGTGATGAACACCTCCAACCCCAGAAGTAAGGTATGCTGAAGAAACAGGTTTGTAATAAATAACAAGGGGCAGAAACAGATCATTTTTTACAAGGAGATCCTTCTAAATACTCTATGTACACACTCTAGGAACAACCTCATATGAATAACTCATATTTTCCAGCCTGTGGTTTAAGATAGTTACCAGAACAGTAACCTATTTCTCCTGGATTTCTATAGGATTTTTTTCATCCAATATATATATATGTCATGACACTTTTTTAAGGTTGTCAAACAATGTTTTATATGTTTATAATGAGACAGTCCCTGTTAGAATAGAAAAGCTTTATTTTGCTGCATTTCTTCCATTGTAGCACAGCTAAGACACAGTGCAGGGGTGTTTATGCAGCTTTTGGCAGCGTGAGCCCTCTCACACCTCTGCATCCTCTGCTGAGCTTCTGAGGGATGGAAATCTATGTAATAAGCTGGCAAGAGTGTTGATTATAAATTTAAATATGTTTGTAGTGTTCTGAAAGAAGAGAAGCTGACTAGTGGGAATGGCTCTTTGGATGGAGGGGCAGCTCACTTCCTGTGTGAATATTGCACTGAGCTGACACCTTCATCTGTGTGCCTGAACTCTCTCTCTCCTGCTGTCCTAGATTGGCCTCTTTGATTTGGAGGTGAACTGCCTCACCAAGATCCTGTTTGGGGCTCTGGTGGTGGTGTCCCTGGTCATGGTGGCCCTCCAGCACTTTGCAGGCCGTTGGTACCTGCAGATCATCAGGTTCCTGCTGCTGTTCTCAAACATCATTCCCATCAGGTGAGGGGACAGCTGGGAATGCTCCCAGCACAGCACTGCCTGCTCGGGCACCTGAGCTCTTACTGTTCCTCATTGCACAGCACAGCCAGGCCAGAAGTAGAAATGAAGCTCAAACATAAGAATTGCTTTGTAGTTTCTGCTGAATTTGTTCAATTTATTAACCCATTCACTGGCTCAGACTGTGGATTAGGCATTTAAATTCCCTTCTCTCAGTGCTTGAAATACTTGGTTACTGTGATTAGAACAGAGTAAAAAATGGAAAAGGAGGGTGTTTTATACAGAATGTAGAGGAATGCATTTAGAGGGCAATGAAACTTTGATATTAAATTGTACTGTGTTAGAAAGTAGATTAGTAACTTTGGGTGCAGGACTGGGATTCATTTCAGTTCCATTTTTAATCTGCTCTCTGGTATGCATCACTGTCCTTACTCTGTCCGCCTTCCCCTCAAATCATATCTGCTCTTCTCATTCAATTTTGTCATCCGTCTTTGAATGACAGTGTAATTACATTGGCACCAGAGCACTGACTTTGAACAAACTCCTGAAACTCTCCTTTGGCACTCAGGTTCACTGTGGAACTCGTTGTCCTTTCCTTGCACTGTGGCAGTGCACAAGGATTTTTTCCAAAGTTTACCTGGTGATAATTTTTATTTTCCTTTTTCTCTTTCCTCCTGTGCAGTTTGCGTGTGAATCTGGACATGGGGAAGATTGTGTACAGCTGGGTGATCCGCAGAGATTCCAAAATCCCTGGCACTGTGGTTCGGTCCAGCACCATCCCTGAGCAGCTGGGGAGGATTTCCTATTTGCTTACAGACAAAACAGGTACTGGTGCAGAAAATACAGCTTTGAGTCATGACATGTTGTTTGGATTCTGTTATGTTTTTGGCCAGGAAAAGAGGATAATGTGTTATTTCTTAGGACTGGAAGAAATATGCATTTCCTGTCACTTTGACAAATGGTTTATTCGGATTTTGAAAAAAAGTTCTGTTTTTTTTTTGTTCCAAATGTGCTGTAAGTAAGGTTGGACAGGAATATTATACTACTTGAATGAATACTTAAAGCATGCTATTACAACAAAAGCTGAGGATAAAAATAAAATTAAAATCAACTTTTTAGAGCTGGTTTTCAAAGCCAGGTTAAGATAACATATATGTAGGCAGAAGCTGTCTGCTGCTGCCCTTACACTTTTGAAGCTGAGCTTGAATTGAAGGCCTGAGATGTGATGAAAAGCTTGGTCTGACATAAAATCCTGGTCCCACTGAAGTAGTTTCCAATTTTTTTGGTTCCAGTGGAACCAGAACTGTGCCTGCAGCTCCTGCTGGCATTGACTGCGGGGTGAATCTCACTGTTATTTATACACCCCCAGTTCCCAGGAGATTGAGCCCTCGGGTCTGTTGATTTTGGGTTTTTTGCCAGCCCTGGCTGTGCTGGGAGTGCTGCAGTGATGGGTTCAGCTGCTGGCCCACGTTCAGGTTTGTGTGCTGGGGGCACAGCAGGGACAGGAGGTGTGCTGGGCAGGGAGTGTTGATCCCACCCCATGGTGCTGTTTTCCCAGGGACTCTCACCCAGAACGAGATGGTTTTCAAGAGGCTTCACCTGGGAACAGTGGCCTATGGCCTGGACTCCATGGACGAGGTGCAGAGCCACATATTCAGCATTTACACACAGGTACAACCAGCTGCATCCCCTGGCTCCCTCTGCCCAAAATTCCACATTACTGTGCCAGTGGGGAATTCATGTGGTAGGGATCTGCTTATGAGCTGCTTTTGGGAAAGCCTGAAGGTCACTGGATGCTTAATTCATAAATAATGCCACGATTGCTTGTTATGTTCTGTGGGTTGTTTCACATCACGTGCAAGTGTGTCCTGCTGCTGAGGTCTGAGTCTAAAATAACTTTTATTTAGATATCCAGCTATCTCTTTTCTTTCTCCTTCCTAGCATTTGGTTCTTCTCTTGTGTTGAGACTCTTTAATGACAAAACTGTATTTAAAAAAAAACAAAAAAACCCTCAGACTTCAGCTTTATTTGCCTTCATTTTATACTGAATGTCTAGAGAAAACTTGACTACTGATTAATTATTTGCCAAAGTGCCCAGTATTTGTCAGGACCATTTGGGTGACTGACTAGTCCAGTGTGTGAGCAGCGACTGAGTGCACTTAAGCTGAGGGTTTGCTGTTGGATTTTGGCAGCAGTGGTGATGGGCAGTGATACTAAATTTGAGGATCTTATGGGTCCTAATCACTAGTGTGGAAAATAACACGTGGAATTAGCCTGGTAATGGATATATGTCTCATAAAACTTTCATAATTACCAAGTGAGATTCCTTATAATGAGAAGCATTTGCTGGCAATGATTCATTTTGAACTGTAGTTCTTATTCTTTGCTCTTATTTTTACCATGTTGTGGCCCTTTGACCTGGAAGTGAAACTTTTGTCCTTTTGACACTAAAGGTTAACAGAGCAGGAAACTGGATCACTGTGTGTCCCTTCTTCAACTGGGATAATTTAGTAATTGTGCAATTATCTGAAGACTCCCATTCTGATACTAAAAATAGTATTAAAAAATAAATGAATGTAATTAAGATTTTCTAGCTCCATACCAGTCATCTGTTTTGTGTTTTCACCAGTTTTATTCACTTGCACATGAAACCCAAGTGACTCTCAGTTTCCCAAACTACTGGTCCTTTGTGGAGTAAAAAAGTGGTTTCGCTGAGTCTTTTGAGGATGGTGTGTTCCTTTTGGTGGATTTGCAGCTAAGGGGCTTTTTCTTGATGTACTGTCCCAAAACTTCCATCTTTTGGGGCCCTTGAGGAGCGATGCTCCAGGAGCTGAGCTGCACTGGAGAGTTCCCAGAGACACTGAGTGGCCTGAGTGAGGGGTGGTATGGCAATGCTGTGAGGGCCCCGACAAAGGAGGAATGATGAGGAGGACTCCATCAATATCAGACGGCTAATTAATTACTTTATTATACTGTATTATTCTATACATCTAAAACTCAATCTGCCAAGCACTCAACCCTGCACACACTGCCCAGAATCTCGTGACTGTCCCCACACACGCACACTTGGCCCTGACAGGCCAAGGAAACAAAACGCCATCACTCTGGGTAAACAATCTCCATGTTTGGCACAAACACAGGCACAGCAAATGATAAGAATTGTGTTTTCTTTCTCTGAGCTTCAGAGAATGCAAAACCCAGAAATATTCTTGGGAAGAATTGTGCCTTGCTTTTCTCTGTGAAGAGAAATGTGGGGCTGCAGGGTGGGAAGAGTGTGCCTGGTCTTTGGGGACATGGGCCTGTACAAACAGATCCCAAATGTCATTTTTCCCCTCAGTAAGGGCGTGCCTCGTCTGTGGGGACAGTGGCCTGCACAAACGGATCCCAAATGTCATTTTTCCCCTCAGTAAGGGCGTGCCTCGTCTGTGGGGACATGGGCCTGTACAAACAGATCCCAAATGCCATTTTTCTCCCCAGTAAGAGCATGCCTGGTCTGTGGGGACACAGGCCTGTACAAACTGATCCCAAATGTCATTTTTCCCCTCAGTAAGGGCGTGCCTGGTCTGTGGGGACAGTGGCCTGCACAAACGGATCCCAAGTGTCACTTTTTCCCCCCAGTAAGAGCATGTCTGGTCTGTGGGGACACAGGCCTGTACAAACGGATCCCAAATGTCATTTTTCCCCTCAGTAAGGGCGTGCCTGGTCTGTGGGGACACGGACCTGCGCAGTCCATACAAACTGATCCCAAATGTCACTTTTCCCTCAGTAAGAGCGTGTTGTGTGTCCCCCAGCAGGCACAGGACCCCCCGGCCGTGAAGGGGCTGTCCCTGGCCACCAAGGTGCGGCGCAGCATGAGCAGCCGCGTGCACGAGGCCGTCAAGGCCATCGCGCTGTGCCACAACGTCACCCCCGTCTACGAAAGCAACGGCGTCACCGACCAGGCCGAGGCCGAGCGCCACTACGAGGACTCCTGCAGGGTGTACCAGGCCTCCAGCCCCGACGAGGTCAGTCAGAGCAGCCCCATGGCCCTGCTGGCTGCTAAAAGCCCTGTGGTTCCTTGGGGAAGGGCTCGGGGTTAGTGAAGGGGATAATATTGTAATGTGTTTGTTGCTCTGATAAGCTGGGAATAGGCTGTCAGTGCCCTCTCGGCTGTTCTGCCTCTCTGCCTGAAGCTCCAGGCTGGTATCTGGCTGTTCTGTAAGCCTCCGCATCACAGAATTTTGTCCCTATTTCTGCACCTTTTGTCCTGGGTGTATTTTTCATTTTGACTCTGGGAATCCCGTTGACCAGGTTTGGTAAATTATGAGCAATCTTATCTCGTTTGGGGGAGGACAGCTTGTGGAAGAGGGCTGGAATGCTCCCTCAGCTCAGCTGTGCGAGGTGTGTGACCTTCCAGACCAGGGAAAAGCTGGGAATCGCTGTAACCATGGCACATCCCACGTGCAGGTGGGCAGAGCCAGTGCCCAGGTTAGTTCTGGGGAGAGGGTGAAGTGCACAGGGTAATTGGAGAGCAAAGCTGGACACTGCCATTCTCTGCCAGCTCCCAGTGCAGCCAGGGCTGTGCAGGTGGCATGGTGGGGAGAAGCTTTGGAGCTCTTCAGACACTCACTGGAGACCTTTACTGAGCATTTGGGAAATCAGGTTCAATTCAGCACTTACAGTTTAAATGCTGTTTGCTACCCCCTGCAAAATCTGGGAAATATATTTATAGTGTAATTTCCTTGTGTGATAAAGACAGGAGGAATAAAATGTGGTTTCATATATTGGTTATGCTTCTTGGATACACCTTTTAGTGCAACAAAAGTAACACATTTTGCTTTCTATCAATATGTATAATTATATTTGCTCTGTGCTGGAGAGACACTGAAGTTTGAGATTTCCCCTGAGAATCCCACTGACAGTGTGAGATCAAATCACCCTTTTGACTACATTCAAAGGGCTCTTCCATGTACTGCCTCAGACAAACCAGCTTTGCCTCTGCTAATAACCTTCCCACCTGTGCCATCACAAGAGAAGCTGGCTTGCCTCATTGCTGGAGAAATGGAATTCAATGCACTTGTTGGAAGCCCAACTGAGAGAGGATTCTGGGGCTGTTGTGTTGCTGAAAGACTGGCACAGAGCTGGTTTGCCCATTTACATAATTCAGAATTTCCCTATGGTGTTTTTCTCCCACAGTAGGCAGTTCATTTGTTTCATATATATTTATATATATTAATTTTCTTCTGTGCCTCATGCAAAGGTTGCATTTCTGCAGTGCCCCTGCATGGCTGGGCTGCAGTGAGGTGCCAGCAGCACCTCCTCCCTGGGCAGGGTGTGGGTGTCCTGTCCCACGTGGCTGGGGCAGGGTTGCTCTCCCCTGACAAGGCAGTGTACAGAAAGCAACTGCCTTTGCACTGAAACGAGTTCTGAATGATTTCCAGATGGTCATTTTTGTGATCTGCATCTAAGGGGTTTTTTTCTCCTAAAGCATTTACAGGCTATTTTTGCACAGATTTCTGTTTATTTAAATATATACTATGGTATATGGTGAAGTCAGTGATTTTTCTTTTACTTTTACTCTTTATACTGTTCTGTCTTTAAAATATTTACACAGCAATTTGTCTGAAATACCCAGGGGATATTGTTTATTTGTTTTACTATAGCATGATAACTAATCCTTCCAAGATTATTGTTTAAATTCTTTTTTCCTTTCTTAAGTAGAGAATTACAGCAGGTTCAGAAATCAGATATGCTTTGCTGCACCGAGGAAATCTTGTCTGTCGGTCTTGGATATACAAATATTATTTAGCCGTGCTCTGTATGTCATCCTAGATGTTACAAAATGCAGGAGCTACACAAGTGGAGCCCTTGAGAAGGGAGTAATGCTGTTAAATAACATTCCCTGTAGGGGAATGGCTTTGGACTCCTGTTAAAGCCAGCCTTTGAAATCCTATATCAATAAAATATTGCCATGGCAGGGAAGGTCAGTTTATGAAATGAGTACAAAAACTTGTATTCTCTTTACTTTAACAGCAAGGGTAATTTCTACCAGTTGGCATAGGATTCATTTCCTGTAACAGAAAGCAGGATTTCCTAAATTTGTTTCCTGTGCACGCTGCCATTTAGAAGTCTTGAAGTATCTTTATTCAGGTATCAGTTACAGCCTTGGGGCTCTGCGAGCCAGTTGTCAGTTGTAGCCATACAGTAACTAACAGGGGAAATGAAATAGATATAATCTGATCAGAGATAAGAGGGCTGGGATTCCTGGGCAAACAGTCTTTAACCCTGACAAGGGCGGCAGCTGCCAGGACATGAAAGGGTGTGGGATCAATTGGTCTCTGCCTGCTGTCTGCCTGCCTAGGCAACCCAGAGGGGGCCCTGCAGAGCAGCTCATGGCACACAAGGATCAATTTGTCTCTTTAGAATGAAATTTATTAGTCGATACTCACTTCAGTGGTGGCTTGGGTAATTTAATTGTTGGGGAGAGCAGAGTTGGAGGGTACTGTGCTGGGCTGCTGGGCTGCTGTGCTTTGAAATGCTCACATCTGTATCAGGCCTGGCCTGGCTGGAGCTGCAAATGCTGCCAGGGACTTCATTGGTTTCCCTCATCAGTGAGCATGGGCTCCGTTTAAGGTGTTTGAAGGATTTCAAGCCTGCTTTGAATTCTCCTTCCTCTAAGCTGTAAATACACTTTTGCATCTTGACTATTTCTCAACTTTCTGCTGTGTCTGAGAGCACCTTGAGTTGTACAGGGGGCAGAGCAAACCTGTTCTGTCTGACCTGGAGCTGGGATGTGCTCCCCAGCCCAGCCCAGTGCCCAGACATGACAGGAGAGCTGGCAGTGCTTCTGGTGCCATGGGTGCCGGTGTCCCCTGTGCCATGGGTGCCAGGGTCCCCTGGTGCCATGAGGGCTGGTGTCCCCTGTGCCATGGGTGCCGGTGTCCCCGGTGCCATGGGTGCTGGTGTCCCCCGGTGCCATGGGTGCTGGTGTCCCCTGGTGCCATGGGTGCTGGTGTCCCCTGTGCCATGGGTGATGGTGTCCCCCTGTGCCATGGGTGATGGTGTCCCCCTGTGCCATGGGGGCCGGTGTCCCCCGGTGCCATGGGTGCTGGTGTCCCCTGTGCAATGGGTGCTGGTTTCCCCTGGTGCCATGGGGGCCGGTGTCCCCGGTGCCATGGGGGCCGGTGTCCCCTGGTGCCATGGGTGATGGTGTCCCCCGGTGCCATGGGGGCCGGTGTCCCCCAGTGCCATGGGGGCCGGTGTCCCCCGGTGCCATGGGTGCCGATGTCCCCTGGTGCCATGGGTGCCGGTGTCCCCTGTGCCATGGGTGCCGGTGTCCCCTGGTGCCATGGGTGCCGGTGTCCCCTGTGCCACCTCCGATGTGCTGCCCATCCGTTTGTCCCTCCGCTTCCCTTTGTTCCCGTTTGTCCCTCCAAGGCTTTGCTTCCAGAGCTGTCTGGGATGGCAGTGAGGTGCTGGCAGGGAAGGAGGGAGGAGGTGTCTGTGCAGAGGAGACCTTTACCAGGCCAGGCTGGAGCCGAGGTTTGTAGCTCCAGGCATTTGGAGCTCACCAGCACAGGCAGAACAGCCAGGGCTGTTCAAACACTGAATGCCACGCAGCATCGTGCTGGGAATAATTCCCAATAATTATTTATTAACCAGTGCATTAGAAAGCCAAGCTCCATCTCTGCTCTGGGAGGCTGCTCTAGGAGGATTATCTAACTGCACACTTTAATGCACTGAGGATGGCTTGAAGAAACTTTTGAGAAAGATAAGCTTGAAAGAGCCTTTGATTTGTCGTAATCTTTGGGAGTAAGCCTGCACAAACTTGTTAATATTAAGCCAAATATTGATTCAAATTGACTTAAAGGTCTTTCAAGGCAAAGCCAACTCAGTTACTTTTTTTTTTTTTAATCTGACAATTTAAGACTGCTTTATGAAAGGAAAAGTTTGGTTTAGGGTTCTCTTTTAAGCTTTTGGATGAAAAGGAGCCAAGTTCACAAAAGCTTCTTCAGTTAGTCCCAAATGTATCAATTCATTAATAAAATCTCAACTCAGTGCAAGTATTTACAGGTTCTAATTTCATTTGTATCTCTGGTATGGGATTTTCCAAAATCAATTCCATTTTTAACTGAGGTATTTGTGGTCGCTTGAGGCAGTAGAGGCAGAACCTGAAAGGCAGAAGGGATAATTAACCTTCAAGTCGACAGCAACCATGTGCCCAGCACTCTTGTGCCTTTGAAAATGTCACTGTAAAACACTTCCAGTATTTCATGTCTGTTTAGGGAAAGTATCCCTTGATCCTTTCTGGGGGCCAGTGATAGATGGGCTCGTGTCAGCTGCTGCTCCATCTGTTACTGCCCAGACAGCTTCTGGAGCTAAATCTCAGCAAGCTCAGGCTGAGATGGATGTGTCAGCTGAGCTGGGCACTCTGGGGGAAGCCAAATAAAGGCTTTGGTCTGGTTGCAGTTGAGTGAAAGCTTGCAGATAACTCAGATTTTTAGGCCCTGAAATAGTAGAGGCTGCAATCAAAATGATGCCCACCTCAGTTCAGTTAAACCTTAACCAGTCTGGGTTTTTTTTGGGGGTGGGGTTTTTTTTTGACTTTTTAATGTGTAGGGAGAAGGGTTCTCTGCTAAGAAGTGCCTGAGCCAGCCTTCAGCTGTCTTGCTGATCACTGCAAAATTGTTGAAATTTGTTGATGAGCTGTTACTGCTGAATACACAGAGAACACCACAGAGCTCATTTTGTTTGGGTTTTTTTAATATGAATTTTTAATGTGCTGCATTAGTGTCTCTGGCTTTGAAATTGTAAATCCAGAGTGAATGTGTTGTTTTGAATTCTTAATTTCATAGACAGCAAGCTGGGAAATAGCTCTTTCCAAAAGTAAGTGTTTGTAAAGGGGTTTCCATGATGTGCCCACGAGCTTTGGGCACCCTAGGGCTGGGTGGAGGATTGCAGTGCCTGCCCCTTGCTGAGGACTGTCCTTTGGAATGAAATGATGGCGTCATTTAGATTGGAAAAGCTCTCCCAGCCCATTGTGTCCAAACTCTGCCCAGTGCCCACCTTGTGCCCAGCCCAGAGTGCCACCTCCAGGAATTCCTGGGACACCTCCAGGGATGGGCACTCCAAACCTCCCTGGGCAGCCTCTGCCAAGGCCTGAGCACCCTTTCCATGGGGAGATTCCTGGTGTCCAGTGGAACATGGCTGTCAAAGGCAGAAGGTGACCACGGACACATGGACAGTGCCACACACATCAGACACGGGCTGGGCTGCCCAAAGCCTGACAGGAAGGGAAAATTGGGGATTAAATCAGGAAAAAGCCACTGGGAAAGCCATGGAGGAGCACCTGTGTTTGTCAGTGGATGTGTTTGATAGCACTGCTAGTGACTGGTGAATTAATGACTGGTGAATTAATGACTGGTGAGTTCTCTGCAGCCACCTGCTAGCCCTCCCCTCGGGAGCTGTGGCAGGAGCCCTCACCGTGCCCTTCTCCTCTCAGGTGGCCCTGGTGCAGTGGACAGAGAGCGTGGGCCTGACCCTGGTGGGCAGAGACCAGTCCTCAGTGCAGCTGAGGAGCCCAGGAGGGCACATCCTCAACTTCACCATCCTGCAGATCTTCCCCTTCACCTACGAGAGCAAGCGCATGGGCATCATCGTGCGGGTAAGGGCTGCCAGGGCTGGTACCTGGGGCACAGCCACACCTGGGGCACAGCCACACCTGGGGCTCACCTGGGCTGGCCTCCTGCTCTGGGGTGTCACCAGAGCACAGCAGGGCAGCCAGCCAGGGCTGGGCTATCAGCAAGGCAATCCTCTCCCTCCCTGGGCAGCACGAGGGGAAACACTTGGAAGGCTCTGGAGTAGGAACGCGTGGCCCAGAGCAGGGATGGCAGGGCAAGGGAGCTGAGAGGCTGAGCAGGTACAAACGAATCACTGTGCTAAATCTGGGAGTTCAGAGAGCCCCAGGGTGCACTGAGCAGACACTGAGTGCTCCCACAAGCACCTTGGGCTGCAGGGGATACCTGCAGCAAGTGCAGCGTGTATGCACTGCAGTGCAGCAAGGGTAAATTCTTCAAATCAATTGCTTCGATAATGGAAATTATGTGGGCACTAAGGGCAATCTTTTTACAACTTAGAATAGAAATACTGTCAATAGAAGAGGGAGGACAAAAGAACCTCCCTTCCCATTGCTTTTATTGCAAGTGCAAACTTTTGATGAAATACATTTGATAAAATAGCATAAGAGGTGGACTAACCATCAAAACCAGGGTGAGCTTCATTAAATTGTGGTGAGCTTCAAAAATTGTGGTTTTATGCTCAACAGAAGTGAATGCCCTGAAATTTTCTTATCATGAATGTAAGAGTGCTCCTTTTTCTTTTCCCTTCTTTGATTTGAAGTTTATTCCTTTTAAATTATCTATTTTTATCCTCTCCACTACTAGAAATAAAAAGATTTCTAGTTTGTATTTCTCTGTTTAGATTTTGCCATTTGTATTTTCGGCAGAAGCAGCAAAACTCCCACTTGTGGTCAGTGGGAGCAACATCAGGCCTAGATCCTGGCTGTAAATACCTTTAAAGGAGCATTGGTCCCTCTCTGTGAATTGCCTTTGTTTTGTAGCCCTTCAGCTGCTCCAAGCCACTAAAATCCGCTCTGTGTGCCCTCTGCAGAATTAGGGTTGAGTAGCAGACCTTGACTGCCTGTTACTTTGCCACATTTCTGTATATTCCAAAATCGTATCTTCAAGCAGGGTTTTCATTTCCATTTTAAAAAAAGCATTTATAAATAGATAGTTTTAAAGTAAAATTTGCTTTAATTAGACATTTATTTGTGATTGTGTAGGCACTCCATTTGGTTTGATCCACAGCTTGAAGGGTGTTCCCCTTTTCAGTGCATCTCCTAAACCGTGCTGCCTATTTAAAAAACAGAAACAGGGGGAGGGAGAGCAGCATGAAGCATCCAGAAGAAAATACCCCAGGGAGGGAGATGAAGCTGCCCCCAGCACTGCAGTGAGCAGGACCCAAAGGGAAACATTCCTGCTCACCTGCACAGCTATTCCCTGTCCTTACAAACTGCAATTTTCAGGCTCTTGAGAGAATGTGAGTATTTTGCCAGGCCTGCTGCCCAGCCTGGGGACAGAGTGTGAGCAGTTCCTGTGTCCAGCCCAGCAATGCTGGCCCTGCAGGCAGCATCTCCCTGCACATCCTGTCTGCTGTGCCCCTAGGAAATGATCTCCTTCAACACAGCTTCTAGTAAATAAAGCAATAGTTAATAGCGAAAACAAGCAGCAGATGCTGCCTGCTTTGGAATATTTTTACAATATCTGAGTGTTTCCTTGCACTCAACTGTCATTTCTGTACCTGATTATTGCAGTTCTAAGAAATCCTGTTCTACCCAAGCAGCCTCCTCACCATAGTGTGCACTGACTTATCTTCCTCTTTGAAGAAGGCCTGTTTGTTTGACCACAATATTTTCCATTCTTCGTTTGCTTTGTTTTTTTTCCCCTTACCCATGTGGAATGATCTTTGTTGTAGAGCAGAGATAGTGCAATTGTCATATCTGGAATTGAAAAGGAGCCTTTGAACCGTGGCCAGAGGCAGACCATGGTGGAAAAAGATGCTTCCCCAAAACAATGTAACTGGCAAATCTGTGTGCAGATTTATAGAGTGATCTTGCCATGATCTGAGAACGCACTAACCTCCTCCTGAACTCGGGCAGAGGAAGTGACTAATGCAAGGAGATAGCTGATACAGTATTTATATTGGACAAAAAATCTAAACTATCTTAAGCCAGCTCTGCAGCACGGGAAGTGCAGTCTTTATTCAGCTTCCTACAGAGATGTTGTTAGACACTCTTTAATCAAATAATTTCATAGATAAACCTTTACCTTTGGCTACTGCCAGAAGTGGTGTGTTTTATTTAAACAGATTCTGGTTGTTTTGGAAGAGTGACACCCATTTTCCTCTGGGGATGTGGGATGTGTATCACTCTGTGAGGGCTGCATGTTCCAGGACATTGAAAACCACACTTGGACTCAGTTATGAGCATCTTCCTTGTGAATATCTCTGTGAGCTTGGCAAAGATATTCAGCAAAGGAGTTTCATTATCCTTGGCTGCTTCTTCATTTCCTCAGCAGAAACACTTTATTTCTTTGCAGTTTTAGTGTCCACATCAGGTGCTACATTTTGCCAATTTTTCTTTTTTTGCTATGGATTTAAACTCTGTTTTGCCAGTGCCACAGAACCTGGGGCTTTTAACCTATTCATGTGTGAGAACCTCCACCACATTAATTTCTGTAACGGTGGAACAGACTGACCCAAATATTAGGTGAGAGAATGAAGTGTCCACTTTGCTTTTCTTTCATTTTTCTTATTCCCAAAGTTCTTTGGTCCCCTTATTCACAGCTATTTATTTCAGACCTTCCTGGGCTTTTTGGTTTTGCATTTTACATTTGTTTTCCTCCTATCCCTGGTGGCTGTCAAGGTTTACAGAGCAGTTTGTTACTTGCTCATAGTTTTGTCTCATTTGAGGAAATTGCCAGTGTTTCCATTAGCTTGTAATACTCAGAGCTGTGGCCTCCTTACGTATCTGCCTGCTTAGAAGGGACCTTTTAATTTGTGGTAATGTAAATATGCTTTGCTTGCAGCCTATAAACTCCTTGTATCAGATAAGGCAGGCAGCAGTCTAAGCTTTCTGTGGCAAGCACGAGCTTTAATTATGCATATTCCATATGGTGTAACAGAGCAGGTAAATCAGAGTGATTCTCACTCTGCTAAACTTTGTGCATCTGTCCTGTTGTTCAGGTAAGCAGAGTCAGGTTTCAAGGTGAGGGCTTGAGGTTATTCTGGAGGCACAGGCACTCAGGGCTGTCTGGGCAGGGTCTGTCTGTGTGGAGATGCTGATTTAAAAGCTGATCCCCCTTGTCTAAAGCATAAATTCCTGCTGGGAGGAGCTGGGTAGGCATCCTCTGGCCCCAGAGCCGGAGCTGAGCTGGTGGCCCTTCACTTTCCTGAGCAGACAGCTCTGTGCCTGCTGTGCTGAGAATTCCTGGCTCACTTTGCCCCCCAGCTGTGTGAGCGCTGTGTTGTGTCTGCAGGATGAATCCACAGGAGAGATCACGTTCTACATGAAGGGGGCAGACGTGGTGATGGCTGGCATCGTGCAGTACAACGACTGGCTGGAGGAGGAGGTACGGGGGCTGCTCTGCTCTGCTCTGCTCTGCTCCAGGCCAATGCAGCAGGGCTCAAACGTCCAGCTCACTGCTGAAATGGCTGCAAGGCAGAAGGTTCTGATCCTGGCAGTTCCTTGGATGAGTCCTCAGCCAGATACACCCACAGGAACAAGGGTGTCAGTGGCGAGTTCAGCGTAGTTAATGTGGAATAAGTCCTGGGAATAAAATGGGTTTGGCTCAAAACTGACAAACACTCACCAGATTTGTCCTGGGCTTGATTCTGTGTTTGGATCTGTTTTGGCCTGAAGGGTCTGATTTCAAAACTACATTTGGCAACTTTGTGCTGGGATGTGTTTGTCAGGTTAGCAGTAATGGGGGCACAGAGTTCATGGAATCCCAGAATGGGTTGGGTTGGGAGGGACCTTGAATCTCATCCCATTGCACCCCCTGCCATGGCAGGGACACCTTTCCCAGGGTGCTCCAAGCCCTGTCCAGCCTGGCTGGGACACTTCCAGGGATCCAGGGGCATCTTCAAAAGTAGCTTCACTTACTGATTCTCCGGTGTTCAGAGAAATAATAATAACTTGGGCTTATTTTAAAGAGTTGGTTGCCAAAGATGTGAAGTCTACAAATCACAGGCTTGTCCCCTTTTACTTAGACACAGAGAAAATCTAATCAGTGGGGGTGTTTTTGCCCCCGTGGTGTAGTAGTGAGGACATTTTTCTTCCTGATCACTGGGCTAGGTCACAAACCACTGCAGATCCCCTCTTTCCTCTTGAGTTTATCATGCACTTTATCAGATATTGCAGACTCACTGGGGTTGCTCAAATGGGATGGTTATTTTCTTAACCTGCTATCTTACACTGCCATCTCCATGCTGCTGTGCATAAATCATTTCAGTGCAGTTTATGGTTTACAATGTGATCCTTCTTTGCAGTGTGGTAACATGGCTCGGGAAGGCCTCAGGGTTCTTGTCGTGGCCAAGAAGTCTCTGACAGAAGAGCAGTACCAAGACTTTGAAGTAAGTTTTTATTTGTTTTTTTCCTTTGTTTTTAAACAGTCACTAGAGTGATTCTCACAAAACTCTTGTGATAATGCTGCCTCTCACCTCCCAACTCTCTGCTAGAATTGCTGTTCTGAAATGTCTTGATATTCTTTTTATCAAAGTTGCTTTTCAAGTGATAGCTATGAAGTGTTTATCCCAGGGAAGGCCCTCCCAAGCAGTTCCTGAATCCTGAATAACCAGAATATAACCCAGGCAACTGTGTCCCCAGGCACGCTATGTCCAGGCCAAGCTGAGTGTCCACGACCGCTCCCTGAAGGTGGCCACGGTCATCGAGAGCCTGGAGATGGAGATGGAGCTGCTGTGTCTCACTGGGGTGGAGGACCAGCTGCAGACAGACGTCAGGCCCACGCTGGAGACGCTGAGGAACGCTGGCATTAAGGTCTGCCTGGCCCAGGGCTGCTCCAGCAGGGGCACTGAGACCCTCTGGAGTGTGTGCCACTGTCCCACGGGCAGTGCCTCAAATGCTGGGGGGCCCTGTGAGGGTTTTAAACATCACTGTGGGAACAGAACGTGCTGCAGGTGGTAAATCTTAACACATGAGTATGGCACCTCTAGTGCTTTTCATCTCTTCCTGCACAGAAAGGAATTGGGTAGGCACAAGGGGCGTCCAACAGGAGATTTAGGGGCAGTTCTTCCTTCAGGGAGTTGCATGAAACAAGGCAGGTTTGGGGCTGTGTTTGCTTTGTGCTGCATGAACCCCTGTGCTGGGTTTGGAGCTGTGGATATCCACGTTTCAGTAGCCACTAGAGGGGAGTCTGAGCCAAGAGAATCAGGGACTGGATTTTTTTTTTTTTCCAGCTTTCTGGGCATCTGTGACTCCACACCTACAGCCCAGCTGTGAGGGAGCTGCTGTGGTGCCTGTGTAGGTTCTCTCTCTGAAAAATTTGCCAGGCTTGCAAAAGGGGGGAAAAAAGTGGATTAAGTATTCAGATTTGGGTAAGAAAAGTAGGTGAAAGGTCCTGGTTGTGGTTTCTCTGCTTTAAGTTGCAAAGTGAGCAAAAATCCAAAGCTGTGCTGTGAATGCAAAGCAGGGCTGTGTGTTGGGGGTTGAGGTAGGACAGGGAATTCAATACTTGGGATGAGCTTCCAAAAGTGCTTTTTGTTTGGGGCCACCCCTGTAAACAACAGAGACTTCAGCAGAGAGGTGAGACCAGGGGAATCAGAGCTCCTCAGTGATGTTGGAGTCCTGGCCCAGCACTCCAAAGGGTTTTTCTGCTTCCCTTTCTCCTCACCTTGGCTGGAGCTGGAGGTGTGGGATGTGCTGAGCACCCCTTGCACTGCAGTGTTCTTCAGGGCATTGCATGTGAGGAGTAAACCCGAAGTGGAGGGGGTCCTGCAGTTCATGACTGTCTTGTTAGGATCAAATCTCTTTCCAACCTCAGATTATTTGACAAATGAATGAGTCTTTGTGTGGGTTTTTTTGTTGATGCTTTGAGATTTTCTTAATGTTTTTGTATTTTTCATTAAATATTCTTGGGCAGTGTCTTGAAAGAATAAAAACACCAGTGGAAAAAACCAAACTCACTGTGATATATTTACACTGGAGAAGGAATTCCCAGCCATTGCTGCTGACATTGCTTTCTGACTCCCTCCCCTCACCAGCACAAAATAAAAGGAGCAGTGTAGATTTAAAAAAAAAATCTAAAAAAAACCCTCAAGCAAGGTAGTGTGTTCCAGACGTACACATCAGCACTGAGCTAACCCCAGTTGCATCATCCACATTTCAGGCTGGGCCAGGAGGGATCTTTCTGCAGCAGGGCCCGGTTGAGAAATGGCCGGGGAGGGACACATTAACACACAAATACACATTTTTTTACTTGCATTTCATGGTTTTATCAGCAGAATCTTGAAATATTGCAGGTGGGAAAAATGCTACCCAGAGTTTGTAACTTCCTCTGTGTCTCAGCCTGTGTAAGAGCTTTGCTTTCTTTCGCATGTGAGAATTTTCTTGCGTGTTTTAAAATAGGGGTTTTTAGAAGAATAATTTGTACATGTATTTTAACAGTCCTTTTATAAGCCTGAAGGGGCAGGTGGTACTTGCAGAGGTCCTGCAGCCATGGTTGTTAAGCTTCACTTAACACATGAAATGTTTGGATTTTAGGTGTGGATGCTGACAGGGGATAAGCTGGAGACAGCCACGTGTACGGCCAAGAACGCTCATCTGGTGACACGGACACAGGACATCCATATATTCAGACTAGTGAGTGACACCCACAGGCCCTGCCTCAAGGGGCCCAGGCCCTGGGACAGGAGGGCTGTGAGATCCCAACTGTTTTCCAGCAGGGTATTTTTATTCTTTTGCCCCAACTTTCTACCCCGAGTTTTTATTTCTGTGACTGCTGCCCTGACTCAGTGTGCTGCCTGTCCTGGCTGTGTCACTTTTGTTCCCTCTGGGACTCTTTGCTGTTTTCTCACCCCAGTGGAGCACACCTTGCTCAGTTCCATCCTCCCCCAGGTGACGAACCGAGGAGAAGCCCACCTGGAGCTGAACGCCTTCCGCCGCAAGCACGACTGTGCCCTGGTCATCTCGGGGGACTCGCTGGAGGTACTGATGCCCCAAGTGTCAGCTTTCATGTTTTCCAGATTCTGCACTGCATAGTGTGTAACTCTGAACTGCATATAAAGTGCTAGCCAGTCTATATGCAGTTTATATGCTAGCCTCACAGCTCGGTCACACAAAACAATCCTTTTCCAGCCTCAGAGCCAATGCAGCTTCAGGCCCAAAAAGTGTAAACAGCAGGGAATTGAGGAGAGTAATCTGGGAGGATGGGACTGCTTAACCTGGAGCTGGAATTTAGACAATTAACCCCAATATGGAAATGGACCAAAACTTATCAAAGTGTGAAAACTTGTGACTCAGAGTCCATCTTGGGCAGAGCCACGGCTGGGCTCTTTTGCTACCCAAGGTGTGTCCTTTGAAGGCCTTTTAATAAATCCCTACATTATTAAAGTATTATTGAAATAGTTTATTTAGTTTATTTATAGTTTAGTTTATTAAATCCCTGCTGTCTAGGCTCTGTTCTAGGTAGCCTCTCAAGGTATTAGTAGGGTGGGCTGTGGGGAAAGGCTGGTGCCCACAGAGCAGGTGTAACCCAGGTGTGTGCCGCGTGTAACCCAGGTGTGTGCCGCGTGTAACCCAGGTGTGTGCCGCGTGTAACCCAGGTGTGTGCCGCGTGTAACCCAGGGCTGTGCAGCGTGTAACTTGGGTGTGCCGTGTGTAACCCAGGGGTGTGCTGTGTGTAACCCAGGGCTGTGCAGCGTGTAACTTGGGTGTGCCGTGTGTAACCCAGGGGTGTGCTGTGTGTAACCCAGGGCTGTGCAGCGTGTAACTTGGGTGTGCTGTGTGTACCCAGGTGTGCCTGAAGTACTACGAGTGCGAGTTCATGGAGCTGGCGTGCCAGTGCCCCGCCGTGGTGTGCTGCCGCTGCGCCCCCACGCAGAAGGCGCAGATCGTGCGGCTGCTGCAGGAGAGGACGGGCAAGCTCACCTGTGCTGTGGGTGAGTCCCAGTAGGGCCAGGCACACGGGAATGGCAGCTGCCATCTCTTCTCTGAGTGAGCTCTCACTCATCTCACACCCCCTGGAGATGGTGATTTAGGGAGCGGTGGTTTTGTGGGGTCATAGAGAAAATATTGAAATTTTGCACATGGAAATTCAATACCAAACTCCTCATCACCCTTTCAGGTGGCATCTTTGCAAAGCAGAGCTTGAACCTGATCAGGTGAAGTGCCACTGTTAATCTGAGCTGTGTTTCAGTGTTGTAGATGTAATGGTGCCACCTGCTTTCAGCATTGGAGATGTAATGGTACCACCTGCGACTGAGATACATCAATCACTGATCTGGGGGTCCATTAAAACAAAACTTCAGAGCTTAAATTCATATTTCTGTTTAAAATCTTGCTTTTGTTGACTGGGTTAAGTGTTATAATAGTCCAGTGTGGTGCAGATGACTTTGGTGGGGTTGCAGGTTGCCCCTGTTGCTTAACTCCCAGTTTTGTTTGTGTTCTGCCCTGCAGGTGATGGAGGGAATGATGTTAGCATGATTCAGGAGGCTGACTGTGGTGTTGGAGTTGAAGGAAAGGTGAGATTACCTCATCTTTAATGAGAATTTCTGTAGCCAGTTTTCAGGCCATTCTTAAATGAATCCTCAGATATTTGTGCAAGAAAGCGAACAAGCTCCCACAAGAATCATCATCAGACCAGTAGCCCTATAATGAGAAATAATTTGACTATAAAGGAGACTACCGGTAAAGGGAGTTAAAGTTCATTATTTGGTTTTTGGCAGAATCTCTGAATTTGTTCCCTCATGGTTAGTTTTGGGGGGTTTTGATGCTCCAATGCTGGAGTTATAATTACACTGATAAGATATACCCCACATGCACAATTAAAAACTGCTCACATTAGTTTGCAAAACAAACTCCGGGTTGGAGCTCTGATTCCTGCACCTGGGGCTGTGTGGGGCTGCAGGACTGGATTGGCAGCAGCAGACAGACTGTGCTTGCAGCGAGCCAAAATTGTGTGAACTTTTGAGACTGAGAATTTGTTCAGCACTGCCTTGATAGGAGTGTCACGTTAACATGTGTGTTGTGGATCAGAATCCAGAGCTGCTTAGAATTGGAGGCCAAGGTTCAAATGGGAATTCTCCTCATATTTTTGCTCTTTGCTTAAAACTCACAGTGGAAGGAGAAGTACTGAGGCAATGCTCTCCCTCACCTAGCATAGTGCAAATATTCCTGGAAATTCTGCCAGTGATAACTCAATAATAATAACACGATATTCTTTGTTTCCAGTGCTGAATGATCTCACTGTGCCTCTCTTTGCCCTTGTTCCCAGGAAGGGAAGCAGGCATCACTGGCAGCTGATTTCTCCATCACTCAGTTCAAGCACCTGGGCCGGTTGCTCATGGTCCATGGAAGGAACAGCTACAAGAGGTCTGCAGCCCTCAGCCAGTTTGTGATCCACAGGAGCCTCTGCATCAGCACCATGCAGGTAAAGGGGCTGCCAGGAGGGGCTTTCCAAAAGAGGTGGAAGAGCCAAATCATGAAGGAAAGGTCCTGTGTCTCATTTGCAATGCTGCTATTTCTTCTCCTGAAAGTTTTCAGGGGTTAGGACTTGAAATTGTTACTTTGATATGAAAGCACATGAGAAAATTCCTGGTGTTGGACAAATACCAGCAACTGCTCCAAAGGAATAGAAGGGGTTGATGTTCCATTAGTCTGTCATTATTTCAGGAGTTGGGAGAGCCCACTGCAAAAATGTTCCAGTTTGAGCAGTGTATTTTTAGGCTGTTACTTTTACTGCAGTATCTCAGTGTCTAAAAAGCTCATTTCTTTTCTAGGCTGTTTTCTCATCAGTGTTTTACTTTGCTTCTGTTCCTCTCTACCAAGGCTTCCTCATCATTGGGTAAGAGCTCATTTTTACTGGTAATGAGGAGAATCTCTGCACAGTGAGCACTCCTGGGCTGATTAACATGCAAGCCATGCACATCTCCACTCTGCTTCAGGAGCTGGGTGTGAGCCTTGTCCCCTTCAGGGCAGACACTGGCAGAAACCTTTCCAGCAGGATGGTTTGTCGTGTTTGTGAAGCAGCCCACCCTCCAGGAATGTTCCTTTGATCCCAGTAAAAGCAGAGGGACAGCTGTTCTGGGCTGGTGTCTGCACAGCAGTGAGAGGCAATGCCAGGAAGAGAGAAAACCCAACCTTAGTTCCTGCCCAAAAACTCCCTAAAACAGGCCATAGCAACTGTAATCCCAGCATGACTTCTTATACTTTCAAGTACATAATTTAAAAACCAGTAAATTCATTTTCATTGCCTTCTGATGCAAACAGAATCAGTCCTGAGCTCTAGAGCAGACTTTGGATGGGCACAGGTCAGTCCTTGGCTCCATTAAAAACCCACTGCAATATTTGAGCCAGTCACTTTTGTATGAGTGTTCCTGATCAAGAGTCACTCAAAAAGCCAATCCTGATGGCTTTTCCCTACCTGCAAAACTCTGGTGTGCTCAATTGCCAGTTTTTATAATGTGTGCATTATTGGACACTTAAAAAATGTGGTATTTCCTTTCTGGAGCCTAGCATTTGTTTGCTCATGTCTACCTGAGATAATTTACTGATTTCCTGACTTCTTCCCAGGTACTCCACAATTTACACCATGTTTCCTGTGTTTTCTCTTGTCCTGGACAAGGATGTGAAGTCTGAAGTTGCAATGTTGTACCCAGAGCTCTACAAAGATCTTCTTAAGGTGTGTGAGACTCTTGTTTGTGCGTTTTGCTTTAAGGCAAGATCCTCATCTTGATTTGAAACTGTAAATGTGTAAAGTCAAATATTGCCAGGAGATCCAGAACTTTACCAGGCATTTTCAGGCAAAACTGTGTTAAAGTCAAATTTGAATCCACAGATAGAACCAGAATTTCTGGCAGTTGTTTATTGAATGCTGCATGAAATGTAATTTATTAAAAGCGGCTGGGCAAGTAGAGGTTCCATTCTGTGGGAAATTCTGGGGATTTAATATTACCAATTTGTTCCATAATAAAGGGAAAAGAGAAATTGTTGGGGATTTGGCACTGTCCTGAAGCCAGAAAAGGGAAGAGGGGAAGGGATATGCTCATTTGATGGAGGCAGGGGCTTATCCCAGAGTTTCTGCAGTAGAAATTTGACTGCAGCATGGTCTAAAGGTTTGCTTGCTGTGCCATTTTTATAGCTTTAGCATCTATGTCAGGCCCTTCTCCTTAAACAAAGAAAACTTTATTTGATGTTTACCATAGAAATATGAGGAAGGTAGATCTTGTCTTAGGCTGCTTTTTTCTTCCTCCCTGGAAAATGTTTTGAATAACTGGGGTATGCAGCCTGGGAACATCTTTCTCAGTTGGAGGAGAGGGTGGACTGAGTCTTCCCCAGCTCCTTTCCCTCAAGGGTTGCTGTTAAACAGATACTCTGAGAAGCACTGCCTGTTTTTCCAGAGCCTCAATAAGTCTCCATCTGGTTTCACTTGGATGTTGTCTCTTATGTCATAAACCACTAATTCTTCAACCATCCTTAGGCCTGGTCTAAACATAGGGGGTTTTGTGCTGGTATAGCTGTGTTGGCTGGAGATGAGTTTTTAAAATCTATCTGCCTTCAATATGAGGGTGATTTGTGTGTGTCGAGAAATACAGTATTAATGTATTCACATCAATGTGTGTACACACATCTTCTATTTCATGGTGATTCAACTCCTGAGGCATCTTTGCACTGGATGAATTGTGTGTGCACTGAGGGCCAGGTTGTGCTGGGGAGCCCTGAGCTACCACAGCCCCTCCATGCATCCAGAAAAATGAGAATAAAGGGACACTACCTCAGCGTTGCTTGATTTGTTTTATTTTCTTTTATTTTTTCCAAAGCACCTTCCAGTTCTTTTATTGATTTCTAAGTTGATCAATAAGTGAATTTTCATAAAAGAAAACCCCAATGGAGCTTTGTCTTTTTTTCCCCCACCCAGGGACGACCGTTGTCATACAAAACATTTTTAATCTGGGTCTTGATAAGCATTTATCAAGGTAAGAAATCAACTTCTGCTTGTGCCTTTAGATGTTGTAGTGTGTGTGGCTATCTGAGTTTTGGTATTGCAGAAGTTAAGTAAGGTATGAAATGAATTTCCCAAAGCATCCTTGTGGTGATGAATATATATTTTTTCATCTCGGAAAATGTCGGTAGCGTTACCAAAGGAAAAAATTATCTAAACCCAAATATTGGCAGTAATTGGTCAGCGCTGTGATGTAGAATTCAAACCATTGTGTCTCTTCCCATCAGAGCCATCCACTGTCACTCTGTGCAAGTTCCTTGCAGTGCTGTAGTTACCCCTCTGTAAAGCAGAGCTCATTACTCTCCCTCCCCTTCTTTTGGGAAAAGTTCTCCAATCTATGGATTTTGCAGGTTTTTGTTGGCATGTAAAATGCAGCATCTGTAGCCTTCTGTATCTTATCCAAAAATGGAAGTGGCAAGAGTTCTGGTTGCTTCACAGGCATCTGTGATTCAGGGTCACAGCCGAACTCACGTTCTTGATCATATCTGATACACTCTAATTAGGCTGCTAAAGCAATTAGGTAAATGCCTTAATTACAATGCATTTTCAACAGTGGATGTAGTAATTTGGGTATGTATCTAAGAAGGTATTTTCTTTCCTTTTTGTCTTTTTCTAAAATCAAGGACTCTCAAATTCAAATGGTCTCTGTAGGTATTAATCAGGGAGTTGTAGAAAATAGGTCAATAATGTGGAGCTAAAAGCTGAAGTGGCAAAATTCTCTGTTTTCTCTTTGTCAACAAGAGTGAGAATAAGGGGTCAAAAGAAGCAGGTAATTCTTACAGATTTAATTAATGTTGCCATCCTCAGCAGGGAGTGAATCTAGGAGTGTAAAATCTCCATTAACTTTATTTTCTGAAATCTATCACAGGCATCCTACAACAGGGATCAAGGGCTTGGGATGCTGAGTAACACAATGGCAAAGCCAAGGCATGGAGAGAACACTCCCAAGTGGTGGAAGGCTGCAGCCAGGGGGTGATGCATGGGGGGAAAGATTGCTCCTTGAGCTAAGAGCCCTCTCTGGTTACAGGCTTTGGTTAAAGTGACTTCACCAGTGCTGTGCTCAAGAACCAGCAAACAGCGGCCAAACAACGGGGCCAGTTGCTAGCAGAGATGAGCCCGACCAAAACTTGAGCAGCCCAAAAGTTTGGAAAGTTCACAGCTGGGTTTGAGCTCTGTGGCTGGAGCTGGGTTCCCTCGCAGGTTTTCCCTTCCGGAGGCGGCAGAGTGATGGATGTTGGTGTGGATTACTCATGCTGCTCACATGAGTTATTTGTGCAGGTGGCCTGGACAGCCCTGGCCAGGCTGCATAGGAGCACAAACAATGCCTCGTTAGCAGGGCTTTAATGGGATCCTCTTAGGGGAGTGTAAAGGGGAGAGATCTCAGCTCAGGCAGTGCAAATTGAGCCTCACTTGTATCCACTGAGCATTTCAACACTTGGCTGCCTCTTGGCATGAGGCAGTGTGGTAGGATATAGAAGAATTTGATATCTTTTAGCTTCTGAGTAGTGACCAAGTGCTTTTGTGGGAGGATAGGGTTTCATGATGTTAGAGATCTCCAGTTGCCAAAACAGCATGTATTAATTTCCTATCTCCATGTGTCTATGAACATGATAGACTGTTAGAAAACTTTGGGTACCTCTGCTGTAACTTTTCCCTGCCTTCTCATCAGTTCTGTCTCCTAAATAGTAACTGATTTGTTGTCATTACATTCATCAGGTTTCATGAAAAACAGCCTCAAGATAGAATTGTTTCAGCCTTTCCAGGACCTAACTGTGGGTTTGAGAGCTGAGCCTGGTGTTTGACTGAAATAGTTCCATTCCCTTGCAGGTAGCATCATCATGTATGGAGCTCTCCTCCTCTTTGAATCTGAATTTGTGCACATTGTTGCCATTTCCTTCACGTCCCTGATCCTCACCGAGCTGCTGATGGTGGCACTGACCATCCAGACGTGGCACTGGCTGATGATCGTGGCTGAGCTGCTCAGCCTCTCCTGCTACATCGCTTCCCTGGTCTTCTTGCACGAGTTCATTGGTGAGGTTTCGCGCTCTCCTCCACTCAGTTCATGGCCTGGATGGTGACAGGACTGAGCTGAGCAGAAGGCTCTTGGTGGGGCCAGCAGCAGGCACAGTGACAGTGGTGCCACAGTAAGCTCTGTGGAATTTGAAGGCATTTGGAAGATATTTTATGGTTTCTTCCCACAGCAAAATGCTAGAGAAGGTAAAGGTGCTCAGGAGGGTGTGCTGATAGCCAGTGAATCTCATCCATTGTTTGAGCACCAGCACATGTCAGCTGTCTCATGTAGCAGTGACCTTTATTTCCATGTGGGAATTTGAGATGGAAGGGTGAAGTCTCTGCTGTTGGATGGAAAGATTTTGTCTTTTAAACTGGGAGGAGTTGCCTCCTAAAACTTACCTTATTGTATCTGTTCACTGGGACCATTCTCTTACGGGTTTGGTTGTTTGTGTTTTAGTTGCCTGAGGCAGAGCTAATCCTATTCCCTGGCTAGAGGAAGAAGGGTGAGGAGTTCCAGATTCCCCCAGTAACTGTCGGGTTGCCAATATCAGACCCATGGGCTTGTTCAGTGTTCATTCAGGAGCCACAAGATGTCACTGCTTCTTCCATAAAGCTCTTTCCTAACTGAAGACAACAGGGATAACTACCCCTGGCTGGATCTGTCTCTTGCATGTGGTTATTCCAGTTCCGTTTTGAACGATGCTTTAGCTCTTTTTGTAAAGGTTCTGAGGTGTTTTGGGTCAGGAGCTGTGTTTGCTGGGCTCAGCCAGGCAGCAGGGGCAGCTCCCAGAGCAGGAGGACACTCAGTGCTTGGCAGTGCCAGGAGGATGTCCCTGTTCCAGGTGGGGTTTGGGAGGGCAGTTACCTGTGAGAGCCACACTCCTTACACCCCACTGCTCAGCACATCTCTGCATCTTCTGGGGAAGAGCAGGGCAGAGGAGTGAGGAGCCAGGTGTCATATGAGCTTTGATCTTGGAGATGGGGCAGCATTAAGAATTGTGAAATTCTTAGCATGGCCTGGGTTGGAAGGGAGCTTAAAGATGATCTGGGTCCAACCCTGTCCCACAGGCAGAAGGAAGCAGTGGGGGATTGAGCTGCATTTCTGCACCCCTTCCCAGAAGGTTCTCCCCGTGGTTTTGACTCTGTGCTCGTTTCTCCACACAGATGTTTACTTCATTGCCACCTTGTCGTTCCTGTGGAAGGTCACTGTCATCACCCTGGTGAGCTGCCTGCCCCTCTACGTGCTCAAGTACCTGAGACGGAGGTTTTCTCCCCCCAGCTACTCGAAGCTCACGTCCTAGGGCTGCTGCTGCTGGCACACAGAGACAGGCATTGCCCAGGGCCCCGAGACTCCCCAGCTGCTCCCCAATGAGCAGTCCTGGCCCTCAGGGCCCCGTGGTGATCTCTGGTACCTGCTGCTGCGGTGAGGCACTTCCAGACTGCCCTGGACGGGACCCCAACACCACAAGGGACTGTTTGGAGGGTGGAGGCTCTGAGTTCATCCGGTTCTTGGCACTTTTGTTCTACTTAACTGGGGTCAAATGCATGGAACTGCGATGGCAATGGGTTTCTCTTGCATGGTTCAAAGTCTGTGGAAGCTGCTACCTGACCTTGGGATTTACATTTGACAATTTGAAGTGAATTTTTTAAGTGTCTACACTGTCCTTTGCATTGTGTTACCTTTTGTTAAGTTTATGTTATTCGTCTTTTTTGATTCAAGTAGTTACATTCTTTTTACATCTTGGAAATCCCTTAATGTAGGTGATGCACTACACTGCTGACAGCAGATTCCTGATTTATGGCATGTTGTTTCCATAATGGGGCTCCAGCCTGTCGGATCTACACACACTGGAGAATCTGAGCGTGTCTGAGATTTTCCTTCCGTTGAAATGTGGTCACCCCAGTGATTTTGGAGGTATCCAGCCATTGATAAAGACAGAAAAGTGGTAGCTCAAAACGAGAAAATTCAGTTTTGTTTAGCTTTTGTCCTTCCTGTTAAAAGGAGCAGTGACATAATAGTTTCACTCTGTATTTATTTGTGTAGGAGAAAATTATCTAAACTAAAGCAAATCCTCTTTGGAACAGAACTTTGCAGTTGATCATCCTTGAAATGTGTCGACAACGTGAGAAGAGTCTCGTACTGTTCTGCAGACAATGTGGCAGACGTGTCTTGAATCCTTGGAGACTGAAAGGAGAGGTCACAGAGCTGCTACTCCTCACAGCTCCATGAAATCTGTTTCCTGTTAGTGTGAAACTTTGAGGATGAGCTGCAAGTAAGCAGAGGCACTCCTAGGTGGATGTTTTAATGACATGCTCCCTGCAGAGAGGCACTTTTTGGAGCCTTGCACTTGCTTGGCTCTAAAAACCAAACCTGAATCACAAGAGTGGGTTCAGACAAAGGCATTAGGCTGAGTGCAGAGCAAATTTATGTGTTTTTCTTTCTCCAAAATTAAACTCGGTGAGTTCTGTCATTATTATAATTATTTAGTCTACATTATAATTTCATGAGGAGAGCCATACGTACTTGGGCTTCTCAGTAGAAGGACAGAGACTTACAGGGACCTTTTAGAGCTGGGTTGGTGCATCAAGCACGGATGGGCTTTTAGTGGCAGCCATCCTTGTCTGAGGCTCCTCAATCTGTGCTAAATTAGCTGCTTGCTGTCTTCTTCCCACATCAGAGAAACCATGGGTGGAGCTGGCACTGCTTGGGACCCTTGTTCCTTGGCTGCCCAGGGGGAGAGAGCCCAGGCCTGAGCTCCTGTCCCGGAGCAGAACCAGGGCCTGGGCTCCTGTCCCGGAGCAGGGCCTGAGCTCCTGTCCCAGAGCAGAACCAGGGCCTGGGCTCCTGTCCCGGAGCAGAACCAGGGCCTGGGCTCCTGTCCCGGAGCAGAACCAGGGCCTGGGCTCCTGTCCTAGAGCAGAACCAGGGCCTGAGCTCTGTCCCAGAGCAGAACCAGGGCCTGAGCTCCTGTCCTAGAGCAGAACCAGGGCCTGGGCTCCTGTCCCAGAGCGGGGCCTGGGCTCCTGTCCTAGAGCAGAACCAGGGCCTGGGCTCCTCTCCCAGAGCAGAACCAGGGCCTGGGCTCCTGTCCCAGAGCAGAACCAGGGCCTGGGCTCCTGTCCCAGAGCAGAACCAGGGCCTGGGCTCCTGTCCCAAGGCAGAGCCAGGGCTCCCTTCTGGCAGTTGGGCTCACAGCCTCCTGTGAATTAATTAATTAATGCTGTTTTGCCAGAAAGGTCCTCAACGTTGTCTTCATCATGACAGGATAGTGTTGGCCATGCCACTGCTCTGGAGTCCCCAGACAGCATTTCAGAGAATCATGGAATGGTTTGGGTTGCAAGGGACCTTAAAGCCCATCCAGTGCCGCCCCTGCCATGGCAGGGACACCTTCCCCTGTCCCAGGCTGCTCCCAGCCCTGTCCAGCCTGGCCTTGGGCACTGCCAGGGATCCAGGGGCAGCCACAGCTGATCTGGGCATCCTGTGCCAGGGCTGCCCACCCTGCCAGAATTTCTTCTCAATATCCCATCCAATTTGCTTTCATTAGTTTAAGTACAAGAAGCAAGAACTCCTCTTGGCCCCAGGTGGTGACTGGGCAGCCCAGTCCCCCTGGGCTCTGGTCCCCAGCCTTGCCCCTCTCCTGTGTGTTGGTAGCTCAATGTCCTGCAACAGCAACAGTGCCAAGCTACTGTGTGTAAATATTTGAGACATATAAATGGTAGAATTCACTGTTTCCTCAAGTCAATACAGTTTACACTGAGTGGACCATATTTGCAAACTATTAGCTTACACCAAGAAAGGGAGTGAACTGTGATTTCATTTGTATTTATTGAATCATAAGTTTAGTAGCAATTTAGTAGAGTTGATAGTGATCTAGAGCTGTGTTTTGGGGCGTGGATTATGTTCTTTGCAGTTTGTGTTTTTGCACAAGGTAGTAAATCCAGAAGTCATTTCTGCCTGGATATATACTACAACTTTTTAAAGCAGTCAGAGACTAAAACTGCCATCTAACAAACAGCAGGAAAGATGAACACTTCTGTTTTTCAAGTTTAGCACTTTATGTTTGCAATCCATTTCTCATAAGTTATTTAAAAATGTTTTTAAAAACAAAATTTAATACACATGTTCCTATTTACTGTACATTAAAATAAATGGATTCTCTGCTGGAAATTTCATCTTTTCCTCTAGTATGCTCATAATTTGTACTTTTGGGGAGTGAAGCATTGTTTTCTTCTTCTGTGCAGTATCTTGTTCGTGGCCTTAGTGTTCTTCCTATTCCTTTCAGTGTGGGTTCTGTGCTGTAGCAGTTCATGTGTGACCTGTGTGCTTTGGGCTGCCCCAGGTGGTGCCCCTGGCTGCCAGTGCAGTCTCACTGTGCTCCTGCTGCCCGTGGCTGCCATCACCCCGTGCTGAGGGTGAGGCTTTGTGGCACACTCTGCAGCAATTCCAGGTGTGTCACACCCTCCCTATCCCCTCTCCTCTGCATTTCTCTCCTCTGCAGAGCTCGTGGGGCAGTGGAAACCCAACATTCTGTGTCCCACAGACTGTGCAGGGTCTGATCAGGGCTGTTTGAGCTGAGGGGTGCTCAGGACCATCCCTGGTGTCCCCTTGGGGTGAGCACTGTGTGCTGGGGCTGCAGTAGGGTGTTCTCCTGTGTTCCCAGAGCTGGCCCAGCCCAGCCCAGGACAGCCTGGGCCTCTGGAGCTGCCTGGGAGTGGTGCTGGAGGGGAGCTGGGTTTGTCAGGGAATCCTGCAGCTGCTCTATGGGGTTTCTGTGTGGGAAAGCTGCTGCTGCTCTGCTGCCCCACAGGGCCCTGGTTTGCCCAGAGAGCTCTGCCCCATCAGGGATGTGAGCCCTGCCTTGTGCAGCTCAGTGTCCTGAGCTGTTCCTGTGCCACTGGGCTCGTCCCACAGTGTCTGGGGCCATTTCAGCACTATGGGCTCTTTATTTATTATTAGTTATTTCATAAGTGTTAAACTCTATGATTTGCATGAAATCCTGTGGTTCACAGCTTTGCCAATATGGTCCATTACTACTGCCTACGACAACTTGTGTACTTATATGCCTTTGAGAACAGTTTTCATTGTTAAAATTGTTTAAAAACTCAGTGTTAAGTTAATTTAATTTTTAATGGGGAAATGGATTCTGGTGTCAAACTGGTATTTACTGTGATGCCGATGTTTTGTACCTGTCATCCAGCTAAACAACCTGTAAATATCCTGAGTCAAGAGAAACATGAATGCCAATTATTTATTGTTCTGTGGAGTTACATGTCGCAGATGTGTAAGACCTTCAAAGGGAATGTTGTAAAACAAGGTGGAAAAAATAAATTTTATGCAACTTCTTTACTTCACCCCTGTATGGTGCACCTGGTTAGTCCTGGCAGGGGCAGTCCCAGAGGTGTGGGCATTGTCAGGATACAGGGAAGTTGTACCTGTGGGTGGGAAATGCATCTCCAAGAGCTGATCAGAGCTGCTGTGTTAAATTCTTTCTAGAGCCAGCTTTGGTTTAACAGGAGTGGTCATGCTGCTGGCAGCGCTGCTGGGAATGAGCAGGGAATTGTTACTGAACACAGCCCTGGGAAGAGCAGGGGTGCAGCAGCATTAGGAGCAGCTCTTCTGGGCATGTTCTCATCCCTTGCACACTTGAATCCATGAGTGGCTCTGCACGAGAGCAGCCCCAGGGGCAGGGGGAGAGGCAGGATTGAACACTGAATATTCTCCACAGGGGAAACGTCAATAATGGTGAGTGCAAACACAGCAATTTTCTACAAAAATGTAATAGAGCCATAAACACTCCTAAAAACAAGAAAATTAAGAGTGCAATTGGATAAAGTAAATCTCTAACTTGGGAGGCTGTTTATTGGAAGCAATGATGAGCTATCCCTGGGATCACTGGCCATCTATGGAAGTGTTTCTTTTAGATTCTATAGGACACAGATGCCCTTTTTAATGACTAACTCTTTTTTGGTATAAAGTAGTTAATGCAAATATTAAATAAACCATTTTTGTGATGTTTGCACACATCAAATGAATGGTCTAGACTCCAGAAATCACAGGAACAGACTTTGCTCCCAAGTGTTACCAATTTCCCACTCTAAATGGGTTACATAAGCCCTGGCTAGTGGTTCCTTTAATTTATGGACGGTTTCTTTTTAATGGTGAAACGTGTAATTAAAAAAAGCTAGAAATAGTTTTTCTAAACTTACTCTGGAAGGGAAGAATTTCAGCAATTTTTTTTTTCACCCAAACATTGCATAATAGTAGAAATGTCAAAGATTTCCATGGGGTTTCATTTCATTCTTCATGTGGCTGTGGTCATGCAAGAAGTTTGAAGACTGCAGGGGCTGGCAGATTTTTGGAAGATCACACATCCTGGGGTAAGTTTTCTGCCTGGGTTTACCAAAGAATGCCAGTGGCCTTGTTTTCCAAACTGGGGTTGTATTAGACACTGGTGTGTCTCTGGTTTTCCTTTTTCTGAGGAGAAAGAATAGGTGCTGGCTGGAATGGGTGTCTCACTCTGGCCCTGAGCCTGATGTGCACATGAACCATTTGGGGAGAGGAAACCTCATTGAGCTGCTCTGTCCTCACCTTCAGCCACTGCCTCTTCTCCCCTGCATTGCTGGGGCATTGAATAATTGCTGCGGCAATAAATAATCATCTTCCATCTGCACTAGAGGGAGGGAACTCCTCCTGTTCCCCTTTCCCAGGTAGGAGAACCAATGGTCTGGGCTGGCCCCACAGGAAGAGCGCAAGAAGCAAAAAAATATTTCTTTTTTGGTGGTAAGATTTTCTCAGCACTTTAAACATAGGAGTCAATCTTCCAGGAAAGTTCCTTCTTCCACAGAGTATTCAGATGTCTGGTGCCAAATGAGATTGCAGGCTCTAAAAACCTTCTGATTGGGGGTGTTGATAAACCCCAATCCAAACATTTCAGTGGATCCCTTCCAAAGCTGGTGCTGAGGATTCCTTAGGCCATGAGCATTTGATGGCCTAAAACTCTCTGGGAGCTGTGGGCTCTCTGGGTTACGTGGTGCATCTCTGAAATTTTTCTGCTGTAATTAAAGCTGGAGATGATGAACTCCTGCAGGATCTGTGAGAAGAATGTCCTTCCCTCTGCTGCTCTTCATCCCTTCGTGGCCAAGGCCTGAGTGGGTTACAAAAAGGGCTCTAAAATCACTGCATTCCCTCTTTAAAGCCTTCCACTCTTGGCTTGCTGGAATTGTCCACGTAAGGCAGAATATTGTCTGCTCTTCAGATTCCCTCAGAAAGGAGGAGTAACAAGAACAAGCTGTGCAAAAGAATTTAACGCAGTAAAGATGGGGGTAATAGTCATTCTCATTTGTCCTTTTATGTGAAACAGATTTTATTTTAAATGTACACTCTGAGTAGCTTAACGATATCCAGAGAGTTGTTTGGCAGGGTGAGAGCAGAGTTACCCCCAGGATGAATGGAGGTGAGTGGAGGTGCCCAGTGAGCCCAGAGCAGCCCTTGGTGGCCCTGGGACACACAGGGGTGTGCTGCCCTGTGCTGCTGGCAGGCAGCAGATTCACTCCTGAGCCTCACATCTGCTGCACAGAGCCCTGCCGGAGCTCTGGCACTGCTGTGCCTGCCTTGTGCTGCCTCTGCTGCCTTTAAACCTCGCCTCAGGTTCCTTTGGTGCAGATGGCACCAACCTGGGACAAAAAGTGATGCAAATTGCTATTGAGCAGGACTCCTATTAAAAATAAAACAAATCAAATGCCCTGTAATGGTCTCACTGAGGCATTTCCCTGCTCCAGCAGCAATGTCATTGCCATGGGGAGAAGCTGTGCTCAAACAAGCACTGGGAAAGGCAAAGGATGGTGCCCACAGAGGCAGAACTCCTCTGCACCTTTGTGTTCTGAGATTAGGGTTTGGAACAAAAGGCACATTTATAGGGATCAGCATTGCCTCTGTCAGATTTTAATACCTGATTTTTCCTAGAGAGGCTCCAGAAGACAAATTCTGAGTGAAATCTCTGTTGGCAGCACTGACCCTTGAGGAGAGGAGCTCCCAAAGCCGATGAAATGTGAGCATGGAGTTGGTGTCTGCTGCAAGACCAGGGGCTGATGGAAAGGAACAGGTCACCCTCACCCACCCCTCACACAACCCTCGGGTTTTGCTCAAGCTGAATTCTTGCCAGTGCTCATTGCTGGAGTGTGGAGCTGCTCCTTACAGGTGCTGTGCTCTCCATGAACTGCGTCCAAAGGAAAGGAAGCTCTGTGTTTGACAGCTGGCTGCCAGCATCCCTGGTTGTCCCCCAGGAGCCCAGAGCTGATTTCCACAGCCCAGCTCATCCTCCCTGCAGAGCAGAGTGCCACAAAGCCTCGGTGAGAGCAGAGCCTGCAGCAAACCCAGGTGTTCACATCCCCCAGAGCTGCCACGCTTGGCTGGGCAGGCCTGAGCTAATGCAGAGCTGTGTGGAGGGGGCAGGTAAGGACTAATTCCAGCCCCTGCACTCCATCACAGGCTGAGCTGTCAGCCCTGCTCACCCTGGGGCTCTCTGCCCCTCTGCATAACTGCATGCACTTGGCTCCTCAAGAAACAGGGAGAGTAAATCTGAGGTGCTGAAAGAAATACTGCAGCAGAAATTACACTGTGGGGAAGGTTTTATACGTGTTGGGGTGAATTAATGAATGGGTTGAGGGGTTTTGGAAAGAAAAAAAACACAACAAACTTTGTGCACAAATACATAGTTTAAAATATATTCTCTTTCAAACGCCAGCTATTTTAACAACAGTGTAAATCAGATTTTACAGACCACATATTTCAAGTATGAAGTTCATTAAATGTGTGAAATTCTAGATTAGCTGCCGGGTGTGGCCAGAGCCCCAGTAATGAATTGTAAATTCTGTTCAGGATATAATATCAGATTCCCTTGCCCTGGCGCTGATATGAAAGGACTAAAGGCACCTTTTCAAAACAGCCATAACCTTTCTTTATTGTCTTTATTTAGTTTAGCCATCATATGATATAATGAATGACTGCATCAGTGTTTCCATCCTGAGCCTAATGCACAGGTGTTTAACCTCATTAATTGGTGGGTTTATTATTATTAAACCAACTTATGTCTCAATGTAACTGAAATAAATGCTATCAGTTTATGCACTGCCCTGCCAGTGGGTGGCTGGCTGTCTTTAGATTGGAGAATATCACTCTAAACTACAATTCCCTGGGAATTTATGTGAAACAAAATTGATTAATGAATGATGCTGTTCTCATTCCATGGGAGCCAGGTACCAAAGGGAGCAGCTCTCCCTTGTGCTGCTGCGTGCAGTGACACTGAGGGACAGACCCCAGAGTGCCCAGCTCCACTGGGCAGGGCAGAAATCTGGGTGCAGCTCCAGGGATGCTGTGGGTTGATCCAGCACCTCTGGGCCTGCAGGGCCTGTCCTTGTTGTTTGCTCCTCTCCCTTTCCCTCCTGCACCATCCAAAGGGAAGGAGCTTCACAAGCCACTTCTAGTCCTGATATAACCAATAATGGGAATTTTCCAGGTAGCTGGGCCTGAAAATCCAGGGCTAAGAAGAAGAATTGACACCTCTCTCTCATGGCTGTTGCTTGCAGACCTCTTCCCAACGCAGAATGTCCAATGGTGGATGAAAAGCAAGCTCTCTTTGGGAGGAAATTGGAGCAGCTCTGGTTGCAGACCGGGAGAGCTCTGTGTGGGCGGATTCCCTGGGCTGGCGGAGCTCAGCAAAGATCCAACACTGTGTAACTCAGCCAAGAGAGTTGAGAAGAACGTCCTTCATTGAGAAGAGGTAATTCAGACAGGTGCACGGGCAGGAATGAGCCCGAAGCAGCCCCAGGCTGTGAGGATGCTCCGGGGCTGCTCAGGAAGGGGCTGCAGGAGCCAGGAGGGCAGCGAGGGCGCAGCTGAGGGTGGGAATCCTGCTCAGCCCCGCTCTGCAGCGCACACGGACGTGTGGAGGCTGCTCCGGGAGCCTCGGGTGCGAGGGACGCTCGGGGAGAGCACTATTTACTTTGGAAGGGCCAGCAGCTTTTGTCAAAAATACTTATTGTTGCTGTGAGACTGAAATACCTTTTGCAAGTGGAAAACAGAGATGTCTCCATGAAGTCTCTGATGATAAAATCCAGGCAGCTGCCCCAATGGCCTGAGAGCACATCCTCAGGAAGCCTTGATGCCTTATCTCCCAAAGAGCATGAGAAATAATAATAATTTTTAAAAATAATGAGTTGTATTGCCAAATGCCTGCGTGGAGCCGGGCAGGGAGGCTCATCCTCCAGCAGGGCAATGCTGTGGGCGGCTGCCAGGGTAAGTCAGGGACCCCCCTGGGGCTGGGACCCCCAGAGCCCCCAAGCCCCCCATGTCTCCTGCAGCTCTGCCCAGGTTCCTGCAGCTCTCCCTGTGCTCCTGCAGCTCTCCCCGGGCTCCTGCAGCTCTCCCTGGCCGGGCACGGAGCTCCTTGCTCGGCCTCCTGGGCTGTGAGCCCGGGGTGAGCCCCGGCCGGGCTGTTCCCGGGGACAAGTTCAGCTTCCAAATCCTCCCCCCGAGCCAGAGCTGCTGGGGTTGGGGCCAGCAGATGCATCTCTGCCCTGTCCCCAAAGGCAGGCACCTGCCGGGCACGTCCCAGAGGGTGCCAGGGGCATGGGGGGCAGCTGGGTTGGTTTTTTGGGGGTAGGGATGCGGTCCAGAATGTGCCCCTAAAAGGAAGAGGAAGTATTCTCCTAAAGAGGGAATAAATAGCTAAAAATATTAGCTATTAATAGCTCCCTACCTCCAAAAATAAAATCCCTTAGTGATACCAAAATAAGAAAGCAAAGGAAAGTCGGAGGTATTTGGCCTTCCTTTGAAAAAGGAAGCTAAAAATAACTATATATATATAAAAATCTCTCGTTTCTAGGGAAAGTCTCTGCCCCCGCATCCAGGCTGCACAGTTATATAAGACTTGAACTGCATCCCCCTCTCCTCCGCGGCCGCTCACAACGCGCTGGAGCCGCGGCCAGATGGAGAAAGGTTCCGTCAGGAAAGTTTAACTCAGCGGGGAAGCTGCAGCCAGTGGAGGACACGATTCTCTCGCTGAACTCTCCAAAAGCCTTGGAAATCTTACAGTTGTGTCATATGCTGGTTTGGGGAATGCTAGTCCGGAGGCAGCCGCCAGCCCTCTTTCACTTCTTTATTTATTTATTTCTCTTTTTTTTTTCGCGTTGCACTGAGTTTAATTTGGGCAGCAGGATTCAGCAGTTTTAAGTTGGAAAAAACTTAGTGGAAGAAGATATTTTAGGAAAAGCCTGTCATGTGAACTAGCGGGAGCCGATCAAACCGGGCTATTAAAAGAAAGACATTGTATTTTTAAACAGTGCAGCCCAGGGCAGCCAACCTGCGTGCCCGGGGCCGACAGCTCCGCGTGGGAGGCTCCAGGCCGAGCTTTCCGTCGGGGTGGCCCAAAATCCGCTCGGGATCCCCCTGGCCAGGTGCCCCCGGCCTGTGCCCCCCCTCATCCTGCTCGCCCGCAGTTTGCCCCTGCCCAGCTCTGTTCAGCGCCCCCATTGCCCCAGGCCCGTGCCCATTGCCCCCTGTGCTCCCCAGGGCAATTCTGACTGGGCGTACTGGGGGCACTGCTCAGAGCGCAGCGAGGCTGAGGCTGGGCTAATTGCTTATTTCTCCTGAATAGTATTGAATTAAAATTGAGTTTTTTCTCCACTCAAAGCAGCAGCTTTGGGAAACCTCGGTTTCCCTTAATTGTTCCCAAATAGGAATCCAGTGATTCTGACTGTGCTGCTGCTGGTGGTGGATGCACTCAGAGCCGGCGGGGAGCTCAGGTGTGCCACCGGTGCCAGGGGATGCGGAGCTCAAGTGTGCCACCTGTGCTGGGGTGGGGGTGCCAGGTGTGATACCTGTGCCACAGTGCCGGGGTCTCAGGTGTGCCACAGTGCCGGGGTCTCAGGTGTGCCGCCTGTGCCAGGGGTGTGGGGGTTTCAGGTGTGATACCTGTGCGGGGATGGGGAGGTGTCAGCTGTGCCACCTGTGCTGGAGTGTGGGGGTCTCAGGTGTGCCCCCTGTGCAGGGGTGGGGGAGCTCAGGCGTGATACCTGTGCAGGGGGGTGCAGATGTTTCAGGTGTGATACCTGTGCTGGGGGGTGCAGGGGTCTCAGGTGTGCTCCCTGTGCCAGGTGTGGGTGTTTCAGGTGTGATACCTGTGCCAGGGGTGTGGGAGTTTCAGGTGTGATACCTGTGCGGGGATGCGGAGGTGTCAGCTGTGCCATCTATGCTAGGGGGTGCGGGGGTCTCAGGTGTGCCCCCTGTGCCAGGTGCGGGTGTTTCTGGTGTGATACCTGTGCCGGGGGATGCCGGGGCCGCCTGCCGAGCAGCGCCGGGGCTTTGCGGGACCTCTCCCGTGTTTCGAAGCTGCTCTCGGAGGGGGCTGTGTAGGGAAAAGCCTGCAGGTGCGAGCCTGAGGGTCCGGTGCAGTTTTTGGGCCGTGCCATGGCGGGGCTGAGCAGGAGCATCCTCACGGGACAGCGGCTCAGCCCCGCGGCCGGGCAGGAAAAGGCTCCGGGACCCGGGGTACGAGGGGGTCCCGCTGCGGGGCTCGGGGCAGCCGTGGCCAGAGGGGTCCCCGGGCCGGTTGCATAACGGGGCCGGGGAAGGGATTTCCGCCCCGACGTGTCCAAAGATGACAAAGGATAGGAAAGTGAGGTGCGCTGAGTTTCCCTGGGCTGCTGCAGTTGCTAGCCTGCAGGACAACAAACGCGAGCAGCAGAAAGTGTGATTGCGATACCTCCTTCGAGTGGATTTGGGGAGCGAGGGAGTGAAGAATGGAAATGCGGGGCGGGCGCCAGGCAGCCCTCGGCGCTGCCCCGGCCAAGCCCGGCGGCCGTGACTCACCGGGGCTGCGCTGACCCCGGCCGCTCTCCCCGAGGGGCGCAGAGCTGCCCCTCCCCGGGGAATCCTCTCTGTGTGTGACCCTGCATCCCTGCAGGAATGAGCTCCGTGCAAGTGCAGCCGCACGGAGACACCGAGCCGGAGAGAGAGGCAGATGCTCCTCACTCAGCAGTGACAGCCATACATTGTGAGACCGCCGCGGTTCATGACATCCCCGGCTTTATTTTCCTGTTTTCTTTTGCTTTATTTTCCTGTTTATACATCGGACATGTAAACACACACGGGTTGTCTTGGTTTCGGAGGCTTCCTTGGCTATTTCGTTCTTGCTAAGCTCCACGTGTATCAGTGGAAATCCATGGGGTTGCTCCTCTCCTAAATTGATCTAAAAATAGGAACAGAGAGAGGTCTGTGCAATGCCACTAAACAAATTCACCGATTCTTAATTTTTCTTTTCGTCTTTGTATGAAGAATTGAGCCAGTGGTAATTAGAAGCCAAAAGCTGTGCCAGTAACAAGATGGGTATTAATAGAGTGCTGCTGATTTTAAAAGACATAAATATAAGCTGGGGACTTCGCTTTTCTGAATGATTTATTCAAAGGTAAATGCAGCAGCAGCCTGAGCTTGTCTCTGCTGGGAAGAAGGAAAACTTCTGCACAGAAGCCCCGTTGCTTTGAAAGGCTTTGCAGTTCCTGCAAGTTTTGTTTAAAAAGCACACACTGGGATTTTTAACATCATCCATATTTCTTTCTTACTCGCTCTCTAACTTTCTGCTCAACAATTAAGTGCTTGTGCTGCAGACTGAGAAAGCCGCAGAGCTGCCTTGGCCCGGAGCTGGGAGACGTCATGGATTCCTGAGTGTGAAGTTGCAGGAAAGCCCTCAGTTTGGGAGATGGAGCCGATCCAGGGGTTTCCATGGCACTGGGATAAACAGGAGGAAACAGTGAGGGAATCCCGTTATTTTACAGCATTCAAAGACTATAAACACTCGGAGCAGGGAAGGAAGTGGCCTTTCCCTCTCTAGTAACCCTCATCTCAGAGCAGAGAACTGACTTCACTTCAGGAACACGCTCAGCCCAGTTCGGATCCCTCTTTGCACCTCCAAACACTTACTGAGGAGGCGAGTAAGAGGGGTTCCCTCTGTCCGGGCGGCACTGCTTGAAGATGGTTTAAAGGCGATTTTTTATTTTTTTCCCCCTTTTTTTTTTTAAAATTATTTTTTCTGCTATAGATTTTTTTTTTTTTTAATTCCTGATGCAGCGAGAAACTGCCTGCAGGCTGGTACACTACCACCACATCATGAGGTCTATGGATCAAGGTAGGGTGTTGTGCTGCGTGTCCGGGCGCTGTGTGTGTGTCGCTCTGTCCTGCCGCGGCTCCGGCCCGCTGGCAGCCGGGTGGGCAGGAGGGGTTCGCGGCCAGGAGGGCCCTCGGGGAAGGGACCGGGCTGCCTTTAGGCTTGCTTTGGTTTGAAGCGATCCGCCACGGCGATACAAATCCGTCTGGAGCAGCGTCCTTTCAACTGCAGCCAGAGGGACTCTCCTCATCCAAGCCATCAGCCCGGAGTCTCGCTGACTAACGCGGCCGCTTAACCCTTGCGCCGCCCGGCCGGCCCGGGGGCTGGGGGCCGGGGGCGCTGCCCGGGCCCGGCGGAGGCAGCGGCAGCACGGCCGGCGCTCGGCTCGGCCCGCCCGGGGTGCGCGGGGGTCCCGGCGGGGCCGGTGCCGCGGGCGGGGGCGGGGCCGGGCCGGGCGGCGGGCGGGGGTCGGGGCTGGGGGCGGCGTGCGGGGTTACGGAGGAGCCAAGAGTTAAGAGTTAAGAGCTGAGCGCGGCGAGAGGAGGAGCCTGCCCCGCTGTCAGCCCCGGCCCGAGGCACCGGGCGCTCCGCAGCGCGGCTGCTCCCCGGCCCGGGACGGGGCAGCCCTCGGGGATGCTGCGGCTCCCTCGGGCATCCTCGGCTGCGGGCCGGGGCAGGGCAGGGCAGGGCGCGGCCGGGCGGAGGCGGAGGGGCTGGGGCTCGCACGGAGCGGGACACGGGACACGGGGCACATCTCCGGGTGCGGCTCGGAGCGGGGCAGCCCTCGCCTCCCGCAGCCCCGTCCCGCAGCGCCGCCGAGCAGCAGCGAGCCCGGCGCTCCCCGGGCGCTCGGAGCCGGGCGGGCTCGGCTGTGACAGCGCTGCCGGTGCGGGACAGGGGCACGAGGGGCACAGGGGAAGGGCTCTTCCAGCGGCCCGCTCCATCCTGGGTTGTCCATTCCCCCGCCCGCGCTGGCAGCGCCGCTCGGAGCTGAGTCAGAGGCGCGGAGGCTGCGCGGCTCCGGGGGACGGGGCAGCGCGGCGCGGCCGCTTTGAGGGCCCTTGGTAGCCGCTGTTTGTTTTCTCCTGCCGGAGCGAGCTCCCCGGGCACCTGCCAAAACACACTCGTTAACACCTACACCCAAAGGGGATCATCCGAGAGCTCCGATTCTCGGACAAGCCAATGGAAAGGCTCTCGAGTGGCTTTATACCGCCTCAGGATCAGGCCATTGCCCTGCCTCGTGTCTCCTCGCTTTCTCCAGACAAAACTCCCTCTCTCCTGAGCGCTCCAGCTGCTCTTAGTCACTCTCACAACAGCCCGTGGAAGTTATTTTCTGCAGAGCAGCAAAGGGAACAGGAGAATCCGTGCTCCTGCCAGGGACCTCACCTGCTGCAGGACAGCAGCACCAAACCCCAGGGCAGCACCAGGGGCAGCACCACAACCACCACAGTGCTGGGCAGCTCTGCTTTCCCCAGGGTCCTGCAGTCACACCCAGAAGGAAAAGCATTAATTGTATTTTTTATTTCCAGATGGAATATTTGAGACCACAGTAGCCAGTGGAGCAGTGCAATCAGTTGCACAGAGAGCCTTGAGATGCTCCAGAAAGAACGTGCTCCTGGGCCCAGAATGTATTTTTGCCTTATGCTTGCCCCTGTCAGTGGTGCAGGAGTGATTGGAGCAGTCCCTGCCCCTGGCTGTCCTCTGTGTCACAAGGCTGCTCCCCACATTACCACAAGGAAAAAGCAGCATGAAACTGCAAGGGGTTAATAATACATGGCATTTTTGGGATCAGTCTCTGCCTCTGGGAGGATTCCTGCACCCACAACAAAGTGTGGAGTCTTACTAATGCAGGGTGTGTAAATGATGATGTGTTAATAATTTTAAGCCCTCATCCCCTTTTATGATTGGAGCAGGCTCAGGATGAGGAATGAGGGCTCTGCACAAACACCCTGCCAGCAAAAAGCTGCTTCGGTGGCTTTGCTCCCCGAGCTGGGCTTCAGCCAGGGCAGAGACCTTGCCCAGGTGCCCCTGGGTCCCTGTGCCACCCTGGGCTCCCAGGGCTGTCACTTGACCTTTCTCTCCACCAGCCTGTCCTGTGGGACAGCAGCCACAGCCAGCAAATGATTGCAGAGTCCTTCGTGCAGGGCAGGAATCACATTCACAGATGGGACCCTGTCAGAACTGGAGCACTCTTTTATAATATTCCAGCAGATATTCTAAGTGAAATTTCATCACTCATTTTTTAAAAAATAGCCAAGGATAATAATATCCTAGAACTTCTTTTCCACTACTGGTCTAATCTATTTTTTATAAAAACTATGATATGTGCATTCCTTTGGTTTTGCCCAGCAGACTTCAGAACTTAATGGGAACATGAAGATATGAGCAATTTTTCCATTGTCCTCTCTTGCCAAACCACTTTAAGCTTGAAATTGGGGGGTAATATCTCTGACTCAAGCTGACCCCAAAATTGAAAAGTAGCGTGTGTGCCTGTGCCTCTCAAAGGAACCAGCAGATATTTCTCCCTTCTCTCTCCCTCCTTTTTTTTTTTCTCTAATAACACTCCCCACTCTCCAGACCAAGCAACCAGTCACTCACAGGCTGAGCTCATTTTAAAGAGCTTGGATTAAGTCCATGTGCAAGTTTTAGTTGCCTGTTAAATTTCTAATGCCTGCCACATACACCATTAGAACACTTAGATTTTTAAGACAGCATTGACTCATATTTTCTTTGGGGTTTAGCAGCTAAATAGACATGCAGCTTTCTTAATCCACTTTTTCTACCTCTTTTTCTCTTAAAAAGTTTAATGTGACAGTATTGCAGTATTAGAGGTCCAGAGTAAATTATGTATCATGTGGGACAAATAATAATTAGCACAGATATTTCTGAGATCAAACAGAATTTCTTCACCTCAGTGCATCCTCTGCTCACTTGCATTAGTGAAGTTATTGGTGCAGGGAACACAGTGGGGCAGTACAAGTAGAAACTGAAAATGGTAAATGAGAAGTTACATTGGCAGTGCATTTAAACACTGAGAATTATGTGGAGCACTCTCTCAGTCAGTATTACACTAGAAGTGCTCTCTGTAGCTCTGTTTTTGGATTCCCCGTCCCCCAGCACCTAGGTAGCCCAGGATTCACATTCTTCAGGAGTTTTATTGAAGTGCAGCCCTGCCAAGGGGCAGCACGGATCCAAGTATGTGGAAAAGGGCTGCTCCCATGCTGCAGTTCCCTGAAATGGCAGCACTGTGATTTCCAGCCCCGCTCTGTGTGCAGCCTGCTGCAAGCATACGTGGCTGCAATTTCTGTTAATGCTGCCAAGGACAGGCTTTGCTTCAGTCCTTCAAACACCTTTTTGGCTCGTGAAAACAGCTTTATAGAAAAACCCCAGAGCTAGGGCTGACTCCTGGATCCCAGGGTGGGTGCTGAGAGCCTGAGCAGAGCTCCAGGACCCTGGACACAGGAGAAATGCATGGAGGATCCTTGGGGAAAAGAAGGCTCTGATGTGAAAAAGATTGAGATTTAGGAACACCAAGCAGTATTTCTGTGTTTTGGGCACTGTACTGCAGCCTTTCACTCCAGCCCTAGTGAAAATCAAGCTTTGGGAAGCATTTGTCACATTGTTGGGGTTTTTTCTTTGATGTTTCTGAGTGTATAAACTGGGTTGAAGAGCCCACATTCTATTTAAGTCTAGGAGCTCCCCTGCCTTTCCTTCACCACTAATTATTAATGACAGACTGTGGGCAGTATTTGTCAGTTATGTAGTTATTAACAGCTAAAACTTAATTTATAATGTTTTATTTTCACTGTGGGCTCAAACTCCACTCAGTTTTGGAAAGCTCCAAAAACTGCAGCTGTCACTTGAGCTGGATTCTGCAGCTACCAACGGCTTCAAGCCCCTCTAATATTTAGGCCAGATGTGCATTTTGTGCATTTGTAACATTTCTGCTGGGAATAACACACAGGTAGGTGCAAACCCAGCCCACAGAGCACTCCAACCCACATCTCAGTGCTCTCAGAGCATGTGGGAACTCTGTTCCTGCAGGCTCTGAGCAGTGACCATATGGATGGTGTCCTGGAGTGCCCTGCAGGGAGGAGCAGCAGGGACACTCTGCATTACAGCCTGGTGCCTCTCGCTCCCTGACATCTGTCAGGCTGGCTGCTGGGCAAAAATCCCCGAATCCTATAAGCTGAGCTAATTCCTGCATTTCTCTAGCACTTTTCTCACTGCCGTCCTGTCGCCCTCGCTCCTGGGCAGAGGCAGGGCTGATGATTCTGTGTGTCAGCAGTGACACGCTGCTCTTGGAAAGCAAAAGGTACAATTTCCATTTGTGGGGCATTACTAATCACAGGAGTAGCTGAGGATAAGTTTGAAGCTTCACATGGGAAGCAAAGGACGGGATAGAGTTTTAGCAGAAGTCAGGGTCATCTCCCCATGCCCTCCTGCCAATCACCTGTATCTCACTTGAAAAGCCCAAAGTTTTTGTGCCATTTCTTTCTGAGGCTAATCCAATTGATGCTCTCCAGTCGTGCTCCGTGTGGTGTCAGCTGTGAGGATGACAGCTCGCTTTAGTGCTAAGCCAAGATCAGCAAGTAGATTTTGTTTTTCTAATGAATTTTAAATAGAAGAGGCAATGATAAAAGGTCAGTGCTCAGCAAAGGGTTAGGATCACTGGATAACAGATACAAACAATCCAATTTAATAGATGTTTAAACAATTCAGAACAAGCCAGGCTGTCAGAGAGAGCAGCACAGGTTCCCCAAAGGGCTGGCAGTGTCTGTGAATCCCTCAGTGAACATTCTGTCTGCGGGCTCACCTGCCCTTTCTCACAGGCACTTTTCCCTGTCCCCTGGCACCTCCCAGTAACAAATTAATGCCACAAGGTCTGACTGTGGTGTGAGTGCTGCCCGCCTGGCCTGGTGCAGCCTCCCAGCCCTGTGTGGTGGTTCTGCTCACCCAGAGGTGCCCCAGGAGCTGCAGGGGGACCAGCCAGTCCTGGGCTTCTCCAGAACTCAGTGAAGAACCTGACTGCAAACTGCAGGGAAAGTCTGAGATCTTGTCCTCTGCATGAGCACAGGATGGAGCAAAAGGGTGTGATGAGAATGATTTGTCATTACTTGGCTGGACACATTAATGAGAGAGGCAGTAGGTTATAAACCCGAGTGCAGAGATTCTGGTTCATGTGTGCTTTAAAACAGGCTTTCTGTGACCTTGCACAAGTAATGTAAACTACAGATTTGTCTTGCAGTTAATGCCACTGTGCTGACAGGCTTAGCAAATAAAAACAAGCTGAAGTAAACACCAAAATACCTTTTTAATGATCTTGGTCCCTCAGCCTTTGCCTCCCTGCCCTGTCTACAGACTGGGAGCATTTTTCAAACTCACAGACCTGATGACAGCCATCTGCACACTCATAAAGGGCAGCACACAAACAGGTAAGTGAGGGAACCGCAGCTGGCTGAGCACACAAACCAGGGTCCCCTGTCACCCACGAGTGAAGTCACTGCTGCTGTAGCACTGTCCCAGGGGCAGGAGGCTGTCGGTCAGTGGCCAGCACCCTGCGCAGGGCCAGGGCACACGGGATGAATGCAGGCAATGTGGTGGAGGTGCCTGGGGACCTGGGGGAGCTGGCAGCACCCGGCTGTGGTCAGCAGGGACGGCGGCGAGCGCCCATCCTCTGAAACGCTGTTTGTGAGCGAGGCAGGAGGAGAACAGAGCCCTTGTGCACGGTGGTCGGTGCCTGTAAAGGTGCCCCAGCTAGGAGAGGCTGTGCTGTGCTCACAGGGAGCACATGGCGCGGGATGCGCGAAGCCCGCACAGGCAGGGAGCGGCGGGGATGCTGCAGCCCTCCAGAGCGGGGCTGGGGCAGACAGCCGGTCGCAGCGAACGAGGGGCACCAGGGCGGAGATGCTCGGCCAAGGGTGCCGTTTGTGGAGTCCCCGAGCCGGGCCAGCCCCGTGATCCCGGTGCTGCTGCCGCGGGCGCGGGGCCCGTGCGGTGCCGCCGGGCCGGTGCCGGCTCCTCCCCGGGGGCGGCCCCGGCGCAGGTGGCTGCGAGGAGCAGGAAGCTGCCCCGCTGCCGCCCGTGCCGTGCCGTGCCGTGCCGTGCTGTGCTGTGCTGTGCTGTGCCGTGCCGGGCCGAGCTAAGCTGAGCCGTGCCGCCCGGGGCTCGCCGCCCGCACCCGCCGTCGGGGCAGCGCGCCCGTCGCAGCCTCCCCAGCCAGGGCATTTATTTCTTGGCGTTTCCTCGCGTTGTTGTCTCCGTTTCCCCGCTGTGACCGCCCGGCTCTCGCTGCCGGAGGCTCCGCCGGGTCGCGGCTCTCGGGGCAGCCCCGCTCCCGGGCCGCCATGAGCGCCGCGGGCCCCGGGCCCGGGCCCGGCCCCGACCCCGGCCCGCAGGAGGGGGGCCCGGGGCCCGGCCCCGGCCCGGCCCGGCCGGACAGCCCGCAGGAGGAGCTCGACTTCTCCATCCTCTTCGACTACGACTACGACTACAAGCCGATCGAAGGTTGGTGAGGGGCCGCCCGGGCGCGGCGGAGCCCCCGGCAGCTCCTCGGGGCCGGCCCGGCAGGCGGGGCTGGGCCGCGGCCGTCGGGGACTGCTGGGCCGGCAGGTGCCTGCCCGGGGCCGCTGCACCGAGCGGCTCGGTGTGAGCCGGGATGGAGCCCGGCGGCTCGGTGTGAGCCGGGCTGCAGTGTCGGGCCGGCCGGGCACATCGCCGCTGTCCCGGGGCCGTGCAGCCGGCAGGGCAGCGGAGGCGCTCGGCACAGCCCGGCCGGTCTCTCTCTGTCCCCGCACCGTGCCCGGGCAGCCGGAGCGCTGGGGCGTGCAGCCCTCGGAGCCGCTGCCGGCCCTGTGCACCCTCGGAGCCGCTGCCCGCCCCGAGCAGCCCTCGGAGCCGCTGTCTGCCCTCGGAGCTGCTGTCAGCTCTGTGCACCCTCGGAGCCGCTGTCTGCCCTCAGAGCCGCTGTCTGCCCTCGGAGCCGCTGTCTGCCCTCGGAGCTGCTGTCAGCTCTGTGCGCCCTCGGAGCCGCTGCCAGCCTTGAGCCCGACCCGCCCGCAGCCATGGCTCCAGCTTGGGGACAAACAGCACCAGCTTAAGTTAAAATCGAGAAAAAAAAGAGAAAGCTTTGCAGGCTGTTCTGCTTTTCTAGGCTTATGCTGTGATACTTAAAAGAGCAGCGGCAAGTGTTCCCTGGCTTTCTAAATTTTAGTTCGGTCTGTTGGTGGTACTAAACAGGGATACTTCCCATAAAGTATAGATTTGTGTAAACAAGACAAAGCCGAAAGAGAGGACCCAGAGGAATGATTTGTTGGGATATTGTCTCTAAGATACTTTAGTTTGGATTCTACTCAGTGGAGAGCTGGTTTTCCCCAGGGTGTCTCAGAGATGTTGTGTTCCTCTGAAAGAGGAGAGCTTTGAGGGCTGAGTTGAGGTGTCATCAGTGAAATGGAGAGTTGTTGCTGAGTTTTATTCTCTCTGTCCTTGTTTAAGTGTACAGATCTGCACCAGCATCAAAGCTGACTGGGGATGGTTCATGCCAGCAGGTGGACAAAACTGAATTTTCTTTCAAGGTTTCACGCAGATCAAAATAAGCTACAATAAATCTACGATGGGGAGGGGTTAATGGTTTTAATGAAAATACACTGAATGTCAGTGAAAGCTTCAGATGCTGGTGTGTTCACATCTTTACAGTACACAGTGCTGCTGTGAAGCCTTTAGTGGGAAGTTCTACAGAATATAATCATACGTAGGTGGGGGTAGAAAGTTTAATCTTCAAACCACATAAATGCAGAGCAGTGTGTGCTTGTTGTAGAAGTAACTTCCTTCTTGAGCCTGCTTTCTTCACTTTTGAATGACTGGAAACCATAATTAGTAGTAATTTTGTTCCAAAGATGGAAATCATTAGCATTAAAACAAAAAAAAAAGATCCCAACCATATATATGAGCATTGTAATCTGGAGAACATTCTCCCTGGCTTTGAAAAGGCAGCAGCTCCAGTCTGTAAGCAATCCAGGATACATCCGCAAGCTTTAATGTACAAAAGATTAAAGCGTGTTTACATGAGAGCAGAAAATGGTCCATTTCTGAGCAAGGGCTTTGTCCACATGCTGCTGGTAACTGATGCTCATTGTTCATGTGCAGTCCTGGCCTCATCTGAACTGCACTTGGGCAAACAGTCCTGTGCAGAGCAGGATTCAAAGTGGAACCAAAACCAAAGGAGTGGGTCCCAGCTCTTCAGTCTGGTTCCTGCATTTGGTTCCTGCCTCCCAGCCTGGGCTGCTCCACCCACTGCTCATGACAAGGCCTGAAATAACACGTCTATAAGCATGCTAAAAGGGATTTTTTGAAATTTAACAAATGCAGGAAAATGTAAATTTGTGGCTCTAGGAATGGATTGGGGTGAACGTTTATTCCTGATAAACAATTTTTTGAAAGGTTGGAATTTGGCAGTGTCCATCCAAAGTTGTGTTTTAAAAGTAGGACCTATATCACAACTTGTTGTCATGGGGATGCCAGAATATCCTTCCTGAAAGTGTCTGGCATTCAGTAGTGCTTGTGTGTGCCGTGGACTGATATAAAAGCAACAGGGAAAAAGAGGGTCAACAGAAATCCTGCAATCAATATTGTTGATATTAGATGTTCCTCTTGAAGCCAGCCATTTCCAAAAGCAGCAGTGCAGTTGAGAGTGCTTTTTACCTTTACTTGCCAGACTTTAATTGGCAATATTCTCAGGATTTGCAAACAAGAAACATCTGCTGAACTCAGGGGCCTGTCCAGGTGAACAGGATCTGGGAGTGTGGGCAAGGCATGCACTGCTTTCAGGGGGAAGCTGTGATTTCATTTGGTCAGCGAGGATGTTTTCTGTGTCCTTTGAGCACAAAAGTGTGGGATGCGTTCCCTGCAGAGTTCCTGTGCAGGTGTTGGTAGTGGTATCAGTGATAGCCCAAATTTTAGCTCATTTCAAACATGCCAGGTGAGTTAATGAGCGTTTCCAAATGAGCTCCTGCAAACAGGGCTCCCAGAGGAGTGAGTTCTGCTGGGTGTGCTCTTCCCTCACACCTGTTGCTGGCTGCTGAGAGACAAAATGCTGAGCTGCAGACAGTGCTGTGCTCCAGCAGCTCCCTCGGGTCTGCTGTGGGATGATCTGCTGAGAGGTAAAGCTGCCACTTCATTTTTAATGCTTGAGGTCAGCCCTTCTGGGAGCTGATGCTCTGAGGGGTGTCCTGCAAATCCAACCAAAATCTGTGTTTAAATAAGATTCCAGATGAAGCCCTGCCCTGACAGCAGGTAAGAATACACATGGGAAGGAGTATTTTCTGGAGGCTCAGACCCTTGCTGTAGCTCATTAGACTCTGAGTCTGCATCTGGTGATATGGATCTACAAGGTCTGTGTGTGTGTGTAGTGTAGGGAGGGGAAGCAGGGAGCATCCATAAATATTAATATTCCTCCAAATGCTTGTTTTTATGTAGACAGGCTCCCAGGGACATTGCCACGTCTTGTAGGTGTCAAGACCTGAATAATTTGCCTAGTTCCTTTTTTTTCTTCTTCCAGATGCAAAGCTATTAAAAGAAAAAAAACTGAAAGTGCATGCAGTTGGGTCCTGGGGCTGGCTCAGGAACACAGGAGGCAGTGTTCAGCGCTGCCATAAGGAAACAAATATGCACATCTACCAGAGAATTCCAGATTTCACTCAGGAAACCAGCTCTCACTTGGAGCTTCCAAGCAGTTAGTGTACATAACAGACAGCTCAGCTTTTGAAAAATGCAAAGAAGCTCTGGACTAGCCATTCAAATGACAAGAAGCAAGTTAATTAAGAAAAGAAAAATGGACTCTTTTCCTTATGCAAATAAGGGACTCCAGTTCAATCCCGGGAGCTGCAGCCAGCGGATGTGAGGTCAGAGCCCAACTCGTGCCCCTGGCCTGCACAGGGCTATCTTTAGCTTTTCCTAGAGCATGGTTTGGATAAACCCAGCATGGAATGCAGCTGCTGGGTGGGCCTTTATTCCCTCATTTCATGCTAATTGTCACATTTGGCTGAGTGGTGGCTTTGAAGGCGCTGCCTTGTTTCAGACCAACGCAGGGTGGCCGTCCCCAAGCCATGTGTGCTCACCCTGCTGTGGCCCTGGCCTTGGGCAGCCTCGGGAGCCTCTTCCTTTTCCTTTCTGCCATTCAGAGATGTGTGAAAGGGAGTTTGGTAAATCAAGGGTCATGTCCTTTGGAACTGAAATCCCCTGATGTCTTTTACCTGTGGTTCAGCTCTGCCTGGGTTCCTGAGGGTCTCCCCCTGCGGAGGCTGCCTGGCTTCCCCAAGGCTGGTGGGGCTGTGTCTGCTCCCTTCCTGGGCCTGGCCAGAGATGCTCCTTGGTGGTTATTTGCAGTACAGGAGCATCCAGGGCCCTGCTGTGGTGAGAGACACAGTCATGGGTGTAAGATCTGTGGGAAAAAGGGGCAGTGAGAGCTGGCAGATTGGGTGGGATCCCAGAGGGCTTGGGCCAGACTGCTCTAGGAAGAGGAGTGAGTGACACAAGGTGTTTGCTGAAGCAGAGCTGACTGAGAGCACGAGGAGGTGCCAGTGCTGCCTGGGTGTGAGACTCGCTTTCTTTTAACCCCCCCTGTGAAAGCGGAAGGATCCTTTGGTACTGAATCAGAGGGTGAATCAGCAGTGAAACCTCAGGCTGGGAAATGCTTGAGTGCAGGGAGGGGGGGAGTGCTGGAGCTGCCTGTGCTGAGGGCTGCCTGGGAGATCTCCATCAGAACAGCATGGAGAGGCCAGTGCTTTGCTGGAGTATTGCAGGCTGTGTTCTGGGGTGCAATATGCAGGAATGGATGAATTCTGGATGCTGGCACAGCCTTGGGAGCAAAGCTTACCTCTGAGTTGCTTCATTCCTTGGAAAACACCTTTGCTGGGCTGATCCATGCTGTACCTGTTCTCTGTGAGGGCTCTCCCTCCCTGGGAGCCCAGCTGGAGGGTGGCAGGGCTGTTCCTGCCATCCCAGTGTGGCAGAGGGCCAGCACTGTGAGGTTTGATGCTCTGAGCTCCTACCCAAGCTCACCTTGGCAGCTCAGGGAGAAGCTTGAGTGGTGCTGGGGCCATGTGCCTGGAGCCACTGCTGTGTCCTGGGCTCTGTGTCCCCATGGCAGCTGCAAGGGCAGCGAGAAAGCAGCCGAGCTGCTGGCCAGCATCCTGTGCCCCTCACAAAGGCAGGGCTGGACGCTGCTCACAGAAGCAGCTGCTGGTGATGCTCCTCTCCCGGGGCTGCTGGCTCTGCCCTGCCCTTTCCTCGAGCAGATTCCTGACTTCAGCCGAGCTGGCCGGAGCGGAGCAGCCGGTCCCCTGCTGCTGAAGCAACAGGCAGCATTCCTGCTGATTTCCATGGAAGGGCGTTTATTTGCGGGAGCAGCCGGCGCTGTTTAGCGCGGTGCCCGCATCCCTGCGCGCTGAGGTCAGAGCCGCTGCAGCATCCCCGGCGTTGCCGTGGGGACAGAGCCGCGGGCAGAGCAGCGGGACAGTGCCGGCATTGTGCAGCTCCCGCAGCCCCAGCCCGGCCCGTGAGTCAGGCCCGGCCTCTCCCGGCACGGCACGGCTCGGGCAGGGCAGGGTGTGTGCCCCGCCGTGCCCACGGGCAGCACTGACAGCTTGCCATGCGGGGAGGGTAAATAAACATCGCTGCTGCACAGGAGCTGGGGGTGTTTGCAGGCTGGGGCTTGCTCTGTGTGTGTGTGTGTGTGTGAGCGTTGTTATTCACACCTGCACCGTGGGGCAGTGCCAGGCTGAAAGCGCTCTCTGAAACGCGGTGTTTCAGGGCTAAGCTGGGAAAATGTGCGCTGTCTGAAGCCCGGGTTTTGATGGGCTGTCGCTGTGAGTAAGGGGTGTGTTCTTTGTTCAGCAGACTTTTAAATTACACGTGCACATACAAGTACATTTGCGTTTCCCATACCAAACACGAACCTCCCGCCACTGGCTTTGCTGCTGTGTTGAGTTTTGGTTCTGTACCTGTTGTACCTGGCACAGATAATTCAGTGTAAGGTGTGGGGGGCAGCCTTAGCTGTGGGTGTGCTGCACGGGGAGCTGACAGGCTCACCTGTTCCTTGAGGTGAAGCTGCTCAGCCTGAGAGGTTTCTGCTCCTGCTGGTGCACAAACCCTGCCTGGAGCCTGGCACCCAGCCTGGCCCTGCCTGGGGCTGGTTTTGCCCCCTGGCATCATGGTTGTCCCCAGAGCCATGCTTTGAGGCTGTGGGGGTGTGTTGCTCTGCTCAGCGTGCAGACATGACGAGTTCTGTTCAAAGGGAATCTCAGCAGCAATCTCGAGGCTCGATGTGTCAGACCTGAATGATGGGGATGACACACTGCTCCTGAGTGCCAAAGCTCTGAAATCAACGGCGCTAAAAATACGTTTGGCTCACAATTCAGTGACTCGTTGCTGTTTTCCTATCCCCAAACCAGCTGTGTGCTGGGATTAAAAGCCAGAGGGAACCTTAAGAAATGTGCAAGCTGGGCTGTCGTGTGCAGCTCCCCTCCTGTCCCAGCCATTCTGTGTGTTGGTTTGTTTGCTCTGCTCTTGGGGTTTCCCACTGAACACAAAGGCTCAGCAGTTCCTAAAAATGAACAGAAGCCTGCTGAAAATAAGTCAGAATATCTCTGCATGTAGAAGTTTCACTGGGAACTTCTGCTGCTTTTGCAGAAAGCACAGTCAGCTCTTGCCTGGCTTTCTGTGTGGTATTTTCTCATGGAAAATAGAATTGCTGTCTAATGTCATGTAGGAGTTAGACAAAATGCTGGAGCAGTAATTTAAATATTTAAATGAAACCCTCTGCCTGTGACATGCACTGATCTGTGGCCAGAGTGAGCAGATAGGGTGAATTAATCCCAAATTGTGGAGCTGTTTCTGGTATTTCCTGCTGGAAACACTGAAATCTTTAAAAACATATACAAATCCTGGTAATGTTTTGCACGTTTTTGTGTCATGACAAATATTCTTCAGCTCCAGGGGCTGATGTACGTGGGAATACCTGCCATGGCTCTGCTCTCTGGGATGCCACTGCCATTGCACATCCTCAGGTGCTGGGACCAGGCTGGAGCTGGGCTCTGCAGTGCTGGTGGGAATTCTGTGTTCCCTGGAAGCATCCCTGTGCTCTGCAACCAGGGCAGAGTTTGCAAAATGGGAATCTCTGAAAATTGAGGGGTTTGGGTACCAGCAGAGAGAGGGTTCTACTGAACACTTACTTGTTATTGTGTATTTTATAACCCCTGTCTGAAAATGTTCCCTGGGCTGAAATTGGAATGGGATTGCCCTTAACCACAGGGCTGGATTCTTCCTCCCTGTCTCTTCTCTAACAAATATTTGTGAATGTGTTTTCTGACTCACATGAATCCTGTCACCAAACTTGCTGTCATGATGCAGAGCCAAACAAATCATCACACAGAACTGACTTTTCAGTTTAAGAGTTTGAGCTCAGCTTGGGTTCATGAAGCCTTTCCTGGCTGGGTTTGGCTGTGTAAGGAAGGTGTTTCTCCCTTCTCCAAAAGCTGTTCCTCAACATTTGGTTTTATGTAGACCTGTTTGGAAACGATTTTGTGATGTGCTGGTTTCAGTCCAGCTCCTGGTTGGCAAAATGCGACCAAAGTCACAGCACCCGGGTGTCCTTGGCAGGAGGCTGTGGACAGAGGGGCTGACACGCTGCTCACCTGCCCAGGGATCCCTCAGGTGAGGCTCAGGCAGCAGGAGCCTGGCTGGAGGTGTTTGCAATGCTTCTGTCCATGCTGCGCCTGCCCTGAGCACTTGAGCTTCCCTGGCTCTTAATCCAGTACTTCTCACAGTGAAAAAGAATTAAATAATAAGCTAATATCAGATCAAAACCAGTTTATAAATATGCATTTTTTTAATCCATGATTGCTCAGCTTCTGTAACAATATTTACAGTCTGAAAGAGACCCTTCTTTTTCCAGAAGAACCGACTCCACATAAAAGCAACAGCCCACCCTCTGGAGTTACATACGCTCATGATGTCTTGGACTGTGGCCTCAAGCCATGCCCCCTGCCTTTTCCTAGCCTTGCTGCAGATCCCATGGGCAGATATGGACAGCCAGATAGCATAGGGCCAACACCTACTCACCCTGCCAACGCTGCAGGGGCCTCTGCTCCGAGCCCTAGGATTGAAATAACTCCATATCATGAACTGATCCATTCGGGGGGGCCCTTCCGCAGCAGAGACACAGATGTTCTGTTGGCAGAACATCAGCCAAACTCAGCCACCACTAGCCCCAGGGTTACCCTGCCTGTCCCTGGCTTTGAGGGCTACAGAGAACCACTGTGTCTGAGCCCAGCTAGTAGCGGCTCCTCTGCAAGTTTCATTTCAGAGACAAATGTATCTCCTTGCACGTCTCCATGTGTTTCACCAAATAATGGTCCTAGTGATGACCTTTGTCCGCAGTTTCAAAACATCCATACTCATTATTCTCCTAGAACCTCTCCAATAATGTCACCACGAACAAGCACCACGGAGGAAGCCTGCTTGGGACGCCACTCACCATCTCCCTGTCCCAACTCAAGGTCCTCGTCGCCAGGCGCAAAGCGGAGGTTCTCTTGCACGGGGCTCTACAGCGCCCAGCTGCCCTGCTCCTCGCCCCGGCAGTCCCGCAGCCCCTCTCCACAGCCCTCTCCTCGCCTGCCCCCGAGAGAGGACGCCTCTGCAGCCACTTACACGCAGCTGGCCAGCGCTGCCCTTGCCATGGATGCTATGAGCAGCCTTCCCACGGATCCCTCCTGCGGCGTCCCCACCAAGATCTGGAAAACCAGCCCCGATCCTTCGCCCATGGCTTCCCACAAAAACAGCATTCCGTGTCACGTCTTTCAGACTGTCGACTTCCACGGGCCTTGTGAGCAGGAGGACAGGAGAAACTCAGCTCCAGAATCCATTCTGTTGGTTCCTCCATCCTGGACGAAGCAGCTGGTGCCTGCCATACCAATCTGCAGGTATGTAATGCTTCCTGTGGGCGTTTTCCATGTTTTTCATGGTTTGGTGTCCTCTGTCATGGCTGATGATCCCTAGGGAGGGTTTTCTTGGGCAGGTCCCGCTGCAGGCCAGAGCTGAGTGCTCAGGGACAGCACTGGTTAATGGGAGCCTGGTCCATTAGGATTCTGAGATGAAAAAGTCAGGTTTTTTAAGAAACATCACCAAAGAGGTTCATTGATAGCACAGTACACTATAAATTTAAATTTCCAAATGATTTGTTTAAATAGCAGATTGTAGATTCAGCCTTTGACAAAGGCTGAACACTCTGGTGCCATCCTGCTGCTCTTAAAATTTGTAAAGTCACTTACCAATTTCCTTCAAGGATTAAAATGCTTGAAGTAATGCCTAATTCCAAACAGAGCACACTGCTCCAGGTCAGACTGAGCATTCGGTCAACTCTGGTGACTTTGTGTTGGTTGTCACTTTGTCAGCTGTCCCTTAGCCCAAATCTCAACCCTCCATTGTCTGGCCCTGTGGCATCTGCCCAGGACCGAGGGTGCCAAGTGTGTGACTCTGCTCCCAGTCCCTGCTGGCACCCTGTCAGTGCCATCCTGCTGGCTCTGAGGTTGGCCCAGGGTGTTCCTGACCTGCTGAACACAAACTGTGAGTGAAAGAGCACAGGCTGTGACTCCCTTGGCCTGTCAGACCGGTCCTGGCAGCAGCCTGTGCTCACAGAGTGAGAGTGGCTTAAAATCCAGTGCAGGCTTTAGTTGTACCTTGCAGTGTATTCATTTCATGTCATAAACCCTTATGTATTTTCATAACAGGAAAACTAGTACCAGGTAAGAATGTTTAGCATTTTATTGATGTGCATTTTCATATTTATGGAAATCTTACAACTGCTAATTTACACAACTGGTAGGTAGTGGCAAATGGAGTTAATATTTCACAACACGTGTGCTGTGATCCAAGCTGGAGACACACAGCAAAAGCTAGGTAAAAGAGGGGGATCTTTGAATAAACAAAAGCTAGATAAAAGAGGGAGGTCTTTGAATAAATAAAAGCAAGGTAAAAGAGGGGGATCTTTGAATAAACAAATGCTAGGTAAAAGAGGGGGATCTTTGAAAAAAGAAGAGCTAGGTAAAAGGGAGGGGTCTTTGAAAAAATGTAACTGCTACAGATATTTCTGTTTAAGAAACAGAAATATCTTACCCTATTCTGCAAGGTGATGGGCCCACAGAAGTTGTCTTCTCAGCAGAGCTTGCAGTCAGGTGTGAGCAGTCCAGCAGAACCTCATGGGAGTGGAAGCAGACTCCTGAACGTTCCGGGTGGGGCGCTGGGAGGAAGGGGAGACCGGGCTTTGGGAAATGAGGTTCTCAGGAGTCTCCCTGTTGGTGTGTGACTCTCTCTGTGTCCCAGCCTGCCCGTGCAGTCCCTGCCTCCCCTGGAGTGGCCCCTGTGCAGCCAGTCTGGCCCCTACGAGCTGCGCATCGAGGTGCAGCCCAAGCCCCACCACCGCGCGCACTACGAGACCGAGGGCAGCCGCGGCGCCGTCAAGGCTCCCACCGGGGGCCACCCCGTGGTCCAGGTAAGGCCTGGGGGTCTCCTGCAGGAAAAAGGGGGGCAAGTTTATCTCTGAGATGCTGTCTGGGGGCTGTCCCTGAAAGAGGAGCTCACCCTGTGAGCCTTGGGATGTGCTTAAAGGGTGCGAGCTAAGCCGTGGTGAAGTCCAGGATTTCGGGAAAGTTGGTTTGGATTGGCTTCTGAAAGCTCAGAAATGTGGGCAATGTATTTGCTGCTTTTTCTGGGCTGTATGAACCTTGTGTGATCCCCTGTCATGACTGTCATGAGGTGCCTGGGAAGTCACTGCTGAAGCAAAATTCAGGCTGCCATGGTGGAGAGAATGAAGTTGTCCCCTTGCTGACCTGAGAGCTGAATGAGCTGAACCCTTCTTCTGTTTGGAGTGTGAACAGCTTTTCCTTCACCTTTCAAAGGGTGGTGTAAAGTACTGGCTGAGTAGCTGCAGCGTAGCCAAGTGGGGGCACATCAGTCATTTCCCTCATTTCCCCTGTTTTCAGCCCATGTTTCCTGAAGGAAAGCCAAAGCCAGGCTGGGGTCGGGGCTGTGCTGTGTCACTGGGAGAGTGCTGGAATGATGTGTGGAAGCTGAACAGGTCAGCCACAGCCTCAGCCCTCACTAAACAAAGTTGGCTGCATCCCACAGATGTTGCTGACACACTCAGGGCTTGCAGGAACCAGGAAAACATTAACATTTATGTGTAATTTCAAGCATGTGATCAATACCACTAATTTCACTGGGTTGATTTGTGCTTAACTTCAAGCATATGTTCAGTACTCCCCTGCAGGCTCACCCCCTTTTAAAATCAAGCCATAAATTGTTAAATCAATGAATTTGTTTGCTTTGATGGAGCTGGACTTACATGTATGGCCTGGGTATTTGAGTAAAGGGTGCAGGGTAATAATAAACAGCAGTCCCATTTGCCATACCTCAGAAATGCAGGCTTTTTGGTTTGGGGCTGACAAGCTCACAGCCTCCTGTGGCGTGTTTGAAGCTGCCTAGAAGCAGGAATGATAGCAATCAGCACTTGCTCCTTTCTCAGTTTGGCTGCAACTGCAGTATCACTTACCCTCCCCAGGTATTCCTATCAACAGGGTCCTTATTGCAGTGAAGGAGTTTTTGTGACATGGGCAAATAGAATTTGTTTCCTTCCTGCAATCAATATCAATCAAAGAGGCATTTAGATTTTCTGTTGAGGACAGGAACCAATATTGCTAGTTTTATCATAATTTGCCATCAAGCTTCAGGATCTAAAACTATAAATTCAAATGTCCACTTGAGCTCCCCAAGCAGATGTGCTTCTGCACAGCTGGGTCTGCATCTGGGGAAAATATGGACAGTGCCTTTCTGAAGGTTTCTTGTAAAGCTGGAAGTATTTGTTGAATTTGTGTTCACTTGAACATAACCAGGTTCATATGGATGCCAAGTAATGAGATAGTTGCACCTGTATGGTTTATGACATCTCAGGCTGGGGGAGGCTAGTAAAATCCAAAGTTTTCATGTCAGAAGTTATTTGGCTTCAGGGGATCTTTTCTTTCCCTCTCTTTCTTTCCTCTCTGTGAAGTTTAACTTTTGTCTTCTTGTTAGATGTAAACAGAGCATGTTTCTAAAATACAATCCCTTTTGAAACAAATCTGATTTTAAAAAAAGCCTTTAATTAACCCTTCATGTGACTAATTACCCAGCTGAACCTGCTGGCAGAAGAGATCTTGGCTGGTTTTTGCAGCACGGTGCTGCCCTGCAATATTTATTTTTTAGAGAATGCATTTTGCATGCAGATTTCTTCTTTTGGGTGCTCTGAAGGTACAGACCAGCAGATCTCATATCCCCCAAGCCTTATCTTGTGGTTTATCTTTCTGATGCTGCTTCCTCTTCTTCACATGTCACGGCTCGAGTTTGCGCTCCAGGCTCTGCACTCCAAGCATGGCAGGAGAAGGGCTGGTGGTCAGAGCCTGAGGGCAGCTGGACATGGGGAGGGGACATTGGCTGTGCCAGGAGCAGGGGAGAAGCCCTGCAGGCCATGGGATGCTCACATGTGTGATCTCAGGGCTGTGCAGAGTCCCATGGGGCAGCACAGGCTCCCAGCTCAGGTGTTTGCATCGCTCCTGGGAGGAGTTTACAGCTCGTGTTAGCTGTAGGGAGGCTCAGGTGTTAGGGGTGTGAGTTGGATGTGAGTATCCTCTGGATGTTAAGGTGCTGAGAATAGCCAGGAGATGCTTTGTAGCTAGAGCAAAGCTGAAGTTTCCCTGCTCCTTCCATCCTGCAGGTCCCCCTGGTCACTGAGATCACAGAGGAGGGAAAGGCACGTTTGGTTCCCAGCTCTTTTTCCCAAAGCTGCTTATTTGTACCCAGCTGCTCCAGTCAGGGCTGTGCAAGAGCCTGTCCGTTGGGAAAGGCAGTGGCTGCTGCTGTGCAAAGAGCTGGGATAGAGGTGGCAGAGCAAACACACCCTGGAGTGGAATGGCACAGGTTAAATTCCCACTGTTTACCTTGGTACAACATCCAAATGCAGAGCAGAGCTGCCAAACCCCAGTGCTCAGGTGAGGGCAGGGGCAGGCACAGGGACCCCCAGCCCCTCCACCCCTGTGTGCCAGGCTCCCCTTGCTTCTCTCCAAGCAGGAAAGCTGTGCAGAGAGGGGCTCCTGTTCAGCACAGCCAGCCCAATGCTCCCCTGGGTTTAACTTTTAAAATTGTGGTGGCTTTCACTGCCTCTTTTTATTTTTCTTATTAAAAAGAAGCTGGAATGGCAGAGTTGTTAGTGGAGCTCACAGGAGCTGCTTTACAATAACAAACGTATGTTCCACTTTCCTTTTATATTTGAATTTTGCCGTCTGTGTTTTCTTGTGGTTTCACAGTCAAAGGAGACATTGTTTCTTAGCCTGGGCTTCCCATGGGGCTCTGACTTTTAACTGTATGTGACTTCCAACATTCAGCTAATTCATTGGTGTGTTAGTGAAACCAGAGCCTTTGATGGAAACTCAAAACCAAATCACAGCTCATGGGGTGATTCGCACTCTCACACGTGGGGCCGGGCTGGAGCTGAGCTGCTGAAACCCTGTCAGCCCTGCCGGGGGGGTTTGCTGCCCAGGGCACATCCCAGAGCTGCGTTTGTCCTTTCCCCACCTTCCCCAGGCCCCTGGGCAGGGCAGGGCTGTGCTGGAGCTGCTGGAGCTGCACAGCACCTTTGTGCCACCTCCGGCCTGCTCTGGAGCTGGGCTGGGCTGCTGCAGGGTTTGGTGTGACAGAGCACCTGCGCCTTTCACACCTGATTTACTGCAGGGTACAGGGCTTGTTTGCACTGTGGGGTCCTTGCAGGGGCCTCTTGAGCTTTGAGCTCTGGGCCCTGGGTTTATTTACTGCTGCGGGGATTGATGTGCAGTGGCCAAACCAGAGATTTCAGCTGCATCTGGGAAATCCTCTTCAGAACCAATAGGCCATCAAATGTGAGGGTAGGTCAGCAGCCCCGTGCTGTGCTGCAAACATGGCTGTAATTCTGAGTGGAGGTGAATGAAAAGCTCTCACTGAAACTTTTGAGCCTGATTGAGAATACATTGCTTTTGATGGAGAGGAGTTTAGGCAGAATACATTGCTTTTGATGGAGAGGAGTTTAGGCAGAGGTCAGGGGAAGCAGTGTGTACCAGCTGGTTTGAGGGGGGTGCCTGTGCTGTGCAGGTTTTGTGGGTCACAAATACTCCTGGAAGAGGCAGCAGCAAGATTTAGTTATTCTTTGCTGTACGTTCTCACTGCAGGACTGTGCATGTGGGGTCAGTGTGCTGTAAAGCAAAGCTGGAATTTCAGATGTGGGCACTTCCAGCACAGAGCTCACCCCATCCAGAGCCTGCTGGAGTGTCCTCAGGAGGATTCACACAGGGTGGGCAGTGTCCTGTAAACTCCCACCAGAGCTCTCTGCTCACTGCCCAGCTGAGCCTCCAGCTCTCCCTTGCTCTCTCCAGACTGATGTCTGTGCAGTTGGAAGTGCCCTTTTCACCATGGCTGCTGTCAAGCTTTGTGCCACACCGGGGTGGCACAGGGGGAGGCTCCTGGGGAAGGATGAGCTGAGTGTGGCAGAGGAAGGTGAGGTTTTAGAAAAGCCCTGCTTTGCCACCCTCTGCTCTGCTGCAGCTGGGCTGGGGCTGTTCCACAGTGCCTCTGACAGCTGGCAAGGGTCCAGCCTTGCTAACTGGTGCCAGAGCCCCGTGCTGAGGGACTCTTCCAGTGTGATTCTGTCAAAATCATCAAATTTTCACCCTCTGGTTTCCTGGCGGCACAGTGAGTTCTGTCGTGCTGGGGAGGTTTAGCTCCTTTGTCATGAGCGTGCATGGAAGTGCTTTAATGGCACAGTTGGTTTTCTTAGCCAGCTGTGAAGATGAGAGCTCCAAACCCTCCTCCCTGCACACGGACAGATGCATTGTGCCTCTTCTTTTAAAGTGTCATCTGAGAGAGCCAAAGCATCCTGAAAACAGGAGCAGCTCCTCACAGGGGCAGGGAAACTGGAGCCCAGAGAGGAAACAACTTGCTTACATTGCGGTGTGAGGTCAGTCAGGAGCAAACCCTCCTGACTGCTTTCTCCAGGGGCTGCTGTCTCTGTGTCCCAGACAGAGACATTAATTATTATTATATTATCCCCATCTGAAAGCAGAAAGCCCAGTAAGACACTGGGAGTCTGGTTGTCATTTACTGTAAGGAACAGCAGAGCAAGTGAGATTCAGCCCTTGGAATTTTGACTAAACTGTCACCAAAATAAGAAACACTTAAAACTGAGTATCAAAAAATTATAATTTAGCAGAATCAGATGTTCAAAGGATTGTCTACAGAGGGTTTTTTAGACAGCTTTGGTAGGGAGCAAAAGGAACTAAGGCAAAGATTTCCTTCTGGTTTGCGTTCTTTTGCAGTGTCCCAAGTACATTAAATTGAACAAAACCATGTGAGAAGATTGGGCTTTGTTGCTCAATGTCAGCTCTAAGTGAAGCAGGCAGAGGAGCTGCTACATGATACAGTGGCTGGACGAGGTCTTTGTTGAATTCCTGACAGTTATTGATATGCCACTCTCCCTGAGACAATGCAGTGACATTTTCCATCTCGCGATGAGTATTGTTGAGCAAAGACCTCCCAAAAAAATCCTTGTGGTCAGCGGGTATTAACGATGGGGATTAACGATCTAAACCCGAGGCTGGAGCTGTTTGCAGCAGGCAGGGGGGACAGAAACGGGGCAGTTGGCCCGGAGCATCCTCTCGGAGGGTCTGAGAGGCTCGGGAGGAGCCCTGGGGCCGGCTGGCGGTGCCGGAGCGGAGCAGGGCAGGCGGCCGGGACAGCTCATCCCCGCCGGCCGGGCAGCCCCGCTTATCTCGGGCACGGCAGCAGGAAGGGAGCCCCGGAGGAAGCGATTTCTCACGGCTTTGTGCTCGCTGCTCGTTGAACGCTGCTCGCTGCCGGCCGGGATGAGCGTGAATCACCGAGCTGGCCACACACATGCACATCCCAGTGACTTCCAGGGGACACAGCCGGGGATCCACGGTCACGGACCAAACCCGGCTCACCCCGAGCTCAGAGACCGGGGGGACCGAGTGCTTTCGAGCAGATAAGACCCCAACCCTAGAGAGTCCATTCCCCACGTTTATACTTTGCTCCTGGCCACGGCTTGCCTTGTCTAGACAGGAAAGTGCTTTAAAGATGCAGCTTGGTCCATCCCAGGGAGAAAGACCGACAGGCAGAGCTCTGCTGGGGTGAAAGGGAAATACATGACTCCCTTGTACTCTCTAGAGCAGTCAGGCTCACACAGCTCTTACTGGGACACTTCAAGCACACAGTACCAGCTGCAGATGCTGCTGCTTTCAGCGTGCAAAGCCAGCTCTGCACGGAGCATTTTGATGTGCAGCAGCCAAACCAGAAATCCCCGAGAAAATTTGGCTCTGCAGCCCAGCAGTGAAAAGGCAAAGCTTGCAATGCTGCTGGGAACTGAGGTGCTGCAGCTGCTGAGCGGTGCCTGAAGTGCCGGTTTGGGGTGCTGGCAGGACAGGGTCAGCATTCAGTGGCAGCATCCCCTGCAGCAGGACAGAATGGGATCAGTATCCCCTGCAGCAGGGCACATGGCACCTTTGGCTGTTCACCCTCTGCAGGACCTGGGAAATCACTGCCCCTCTCTGGCCTGGCTTCTGGGTAAGAATAAAAAAGTTATTTATTTTCTATGAATCTCTTTTCTTCCTGCTGATAATGTAATTCTACATAAATGATAATAATATTTAAATTCAAGAAAGCATATCCCAGATTGAATGATCTAAATTTCAAAATTGCACTGATTTCCCCCTGTACAGGTATGTTGTTGTCTACAGGCGATCACCTACAGAATCTGTAAGGAATTTGCCTTGCTTTCTGGCTCTGCTGTCAATGTATCCCTTGATTTCAGCACAAGTGAGCAGTGTTGCAGCCTCTGCAGAGCTCTGCTCTTTGTGCAGCCCAGCACTCACCCTGTGTTTCACATCCCCCGGGCAGGGGCACTGCCAGTGCATGGGTGCAGGGTTTGGGCCATCTCTGCACTGGGTAAGGAATGGTTTAGAAGGGAATTGACACCTCTGGGTTTAAGTGCTGTGTATTTGGAGCTGGGGTCTCAGTTTATGAGGAGATCTGAGTTTTGGAACAGGGCAGGAGGTGTGTTCCATGTGCCTGATGTGTGCTCCCGATGGCTGCGGTGCCAGGGCCATCACAGGGTGGTGTTGGGTGTGTAACTGAACAAACTCAGCAGCAAGGGCACATCTGCTCCTTTTTGCATACAGAATTGCACAGGTGCCTTCTGCAAATGGCACTCAAATCCTCCCCTTTCCCAAATTTGACTGGTATTGATCCATGGATGGAGTGCAGAATGAATTTGATTTCTGCAGAGGTGAGATGATGCTTTTAATCGTGCCACACATTTCCATTTTGTTTAGAAACCCAATCATAGCAGCAAACCAAACAAGAAAAGTCTCCTTGTTTTCGGAATGATGTTATTTGTTTATCTGCCAAAGTGCTTTGCATTTCCTCAGGTCACAGACCAGCCTATGTCTGGCTGTGTTAATATTGTAGGAGTTAGGCAAAAGCAAAGTTTAAGAAAAATCTTTCAACTGAAAGAAATAGGATCTTAAAGTCCCAAAATAGAGTATGGAAAGGTACACATCATGTCTGGCTTCTCTTTCCCCTTGTGGCAAATGTGACTCAAAGGAGTTGGGTTTTTTCCAACTCGATCTGTATACAGTTTGGGGGAGTTTTATTGTGAATAGGTCACCTTATAATACACAAAAATATTTCCTCCCAGAGTTCTGTATTCATAAATCTTTCTTGATCCTCACTCTCTTGAAACTGAAATCCAGATTTTGTTTTCTTCATGGAAAGAGAAGTGAGAAGGAGTGAAGGCAAACCTTGGTGTGGGGCTGGTGCTCCCCTGACAGGGCTTGGAGGGAGCAGCTCTGATGAGCAGAACAACTCTGAAACACAGAGATTTCAGAGCAGCTTCGTTGTTGCTAAGGGAGGAAAAAATTAATTTCAAAGTTAGTATTTTAAAAAGCATTTTAAATCTTCACCTCCCAAAGTTTGTTTAAGGGTCAAATTTATTCCACCTTTGCTTCTCCAAAGAAAAGATTGGCGCTTTGGTTAAATACTAAAGCAGCTGCCTGGTGTAGTGGAGGTGAGTGTTTACTGACAGTGACAATCCTCAGCAGTTCAGTTTTAAGAAGAGACATATCTCTGCAGCCTGGCTCTGATGGGTTCTGTCATTCTAGCTCACAGAATTTTCTCTACACAAAAGCAGCACAGATGCTCTGTCCCTGCCGAGCAGGGGGAGCGTCACTGTTCCCTGGTGCTGGTAAAGAGAGCTGCTGTGACATGACCCCAGCTGTGCTAAATTGGTGGTGAAGATGAGTGTAAAACTCTGATTTTCAAGTTCCTGGAGTGTTTCCCTGAGCTGTTCATCTCCATTTTTTAATTCCTTAGTCATCCTGTTGTGTTCATAGCAAGTGAAAGGTAGATGGAATTGGTTATGGTAAATGACCACCTATATTAGCCCTGAAAATGCAGTCAATTAGGTCAAGGATAAACCATTTTAAATGGGGACACTTGACTCTTTTACATATATTTTTTCTCTTTGTATTCGCATTTTATAATGCTGTTCTGATTTTACAATTACGTCATCCCACAGCATTGCCATAATACCATAAATTACAAAAAAAGAAGTAATTTTCTTCCCCTGACCAAACTGATTTAAAATCTGGTTCTGTGGAGGATCAGGAGGCCTTTTACTGTGTGTTTTATGCCCCTGGGCCAGCAGATGATACAGACAGTGCCAAGGAACAGGGAATCAATTCCTCTCTTCTTTAAGTCTGTATGCATTCATACAACACACACCCACAGACATGCACATTATTGGACAACCATGAGCAGTTTTGTCTTGGGAACTCATTCTGTACATGAGCAAACACCACTTAAAATTACTTTTAAAGGTGGCCAGTATGAAACCCTGTGTATGTAGCCAGTTCTGTTAGAGCTGCTACTGACTGTGCTCACTGGGGGCAGATTCTCTTTTGTAATTTATTATCTGTTTTCCTCCATTTCAGCCTCCCACCAATAACTCTGGGATTTTGTTCTGCCAGGATAGAGGGGAGAGCAAAAGCTGCTTTGCTGTCACTGTAATAACCCCTCCTGTCCAAAGGATGCTCTCGTTGTTGTAGCTGGCTCCACCAAGAATTACTCTGTCAGGCATGACAATAAACACACTCAATGCTCAAAACCTTCTCTTCCCTCACCCCTTGTGCAGACAGGATGGCTTTTGGTGATACAAGAGCTTTGCACTGAAGGTCAGGAAGGGCTGGATTTTGAAAGCCCTGTGCTTAGGGTGAGTTTCTGTGAGGCTCCCAGTGGATCTGGGCTGTGGATCAGCAGGGGCTGTTCCTCCATCAGTGCCTGTTCCCAGCAGATCTCTCATTTGGGCCTCTGTTTCCTTTCATCTCCCATCTGCTTTATCCATTTCTGAACGTGCCCGTGGCTGCTGCTGTATTTCTCACACTCCTGGCCGTGCTGTGCCTCCAGTACCAGCCCTGGTGCTCCGAGCCCGGCTCCCTGCTCCTGCCCTGGCTCCCAGCGGCAGCTGAAGGTTTGCACAGAGCCTCCTGCCCCATTCCCCTCCTGCCCATCTCCAGAACGCTGCCAGTGAGGTGTGGGATGGGCTGGGCCGTGCCTGGGCTGGGCTCTGCAGTTTGCTCTACAAAACCAGGGCCTGGTGCCTTCAATGGAGCTGTTCCTGGAGCTGTCCATGCCAGGGGTGTTTGCTCACTCAGCCCTGCCTGGGGTCTCTGGGGCACAGCCCCTGGCTTTGCTGCCTCCAGAACGTGTGCTGGGTGAGGAGTGGTGGCTCTGCAGAGTGAGTGTCACTTACATCTGCCACACTGGAGGAAGGCTGCCAGCGCTGCATTGATGCTGCATGTGGTCCCCTTCCAGGGGGGAATTAATCCTTCTGTGCAAGGATACCTCCTGCTGACTGGTGAAAAGAAAAAAAAAGGAAAAAACCTCTGGTTTGGCCATGAATACCATTAGCTTAATCTTCCTTTTCTCTGATCTTCCAGTACTATTTGCTTTGTATGGCTTCATCAAGGTTTTGTATGTGGACAGAGTAATTGAAAACAAATTTAGCATGTCTCAGACCATAAAGTTCCCTTTCAGCTCGATCCCTGGCTATGTGGTAGATAAATGTCTGGTTCTCATTTTTGGTTATGTGAGAAATTTAGAATGGTTTGATTTGTAATTTTGAATGTTAATAAGGAAGGAGAAATTTCCTTGTCTCCTGCTCTATGGAGGCATTCTGGTTTCCTTGCAGCAAATGGAGTTTATAAAAAAAAAACAACAAAGAAGACAGAATAATGTGTGTCCTTGAGGCCTAGAAACCCCAGGCTCTGAGGTCAAGTAAGACATCCTTGTGCTGTTCAGTCCCAGATCCAAAGTGCCATCTCTACCTGTACAGGTGGTGTTTGAGCATAGTGTAAGAGGAATGGCTGAAGGTGAACCAGCACTGGGGGAAGGACGAGTTTCCAAGAGCAGTGAATCAGTGCAGATACCCACATTTATCTGCACATTTATCTGCACGTGTCTGCAAGCCTCCTTGGTGTCCTGAAGGCCTTGCAGGCGCAGTGTGTGACAGCAGTTTCCATGTCTTGCCAGCTGCACGGCTACATGGAGAACAAGCCCCTGGGGCTGCAGATCTTCATTGGCACGGCGGACGAGCGCATCCTGAAGCCCCACGCCTTCTACCAGGTGCATCGCATCACCGGCAAAACCGTCACCACCACCAGCTACGAGAAGATCATTGGCAACACCAAGGTGCTAGAGATCCCCCTGGAGCCCAAAAACAACATGAAAGCAACGTAAGTAGATTTCTTTTTGTTAGCAAGGTTGAGGTGGATGGAGTTGGCGCTGAAGTTCTTTCTCTTGGGAAAGGAGATTAAAATAATAGTGATCACTTAAAAGAATAGTGATGCTCTGGAGGGACTCCCCTTTCCAGCATGCTGGGGTGGTTTGTGAGGGCAAGGCCCTTTTACAAAAGCAGCTACAACTCCTGGGTTAAAGCTGCTGGGGGAGTTCCCATCCAGCAGGTGACCATGCAGGCACTTCTGCTCAGTGTTCCAGTTTCTGCAGTGACTGTGCTGTAATCACAGCATGGTTTGGGTTTGAAGGGACCTTAAAGCCTGTCCAGTGCCACCCCTGCCATGGCAGGGACACCTTCCACTGTCCCAGCTGCTCCAAGCTCTGTCCAGCCTGGCCTGGCCACTTCAGGGATGGGGCAGCCAGTGTCTCAGTAATCCATCATCTCACAGTCAGAATGGGTTTGTGGTGCACTCAGGAAAAGAAGACTCAAATCTCAGGTCCTTGTGCTGCAGGGACACTGTGAGGAACAGGGCTGGGATGCATTTTACAACATTTAATGGAATACAAAGCATCTCTTCTAAACTCAGTCAAGTGCTCTGGCCATGAGAGCTCCTCTTGTAATAGGTTAACAGAAAAGCAAATACAGGCACATCTTGTCTGTATTACTCCTTCCAGTTTTATGGAGGCAGAGGGATGAAGTGGGCACCAGTCTGAAAACTTCAGGCTTGAATGTGTGCCAGGCATGAGAGTGATTGCTCTGCAGAGGGAAGAGCTGTATCTCCATCCTTCAGAGGAGCCTGACAAAATTGGCACAGCAGTTATGTTTTTAAGTCCCCCTATTTCATTGCAAAATCCGCATTCTTTCTTCATATTTTTTTAGGAAATATATCTCATTCCTAACAAGGAACCCTGGAATAATAAACCCCTGCACATATGCAAGGGCGAGGAGCAGTGTGGGTGTAGGAAGCAGCTTGGGGCTTATACCTCCCCAAACGTGATTTTAATTCATATCAAGAGAAGAGAAATTATGTGTTTTTAGAACTGATATAAAAATGGGCTGGCAGTGCCTGTTTAATAGCAGTGCTCACTGCCTGCTCTGAGAACTCTTGCTGAGTTTGACAAATAATTGTCACATTTTCCAAACACAGGCATGTTTGCAAGGTTACACTGGACTCTGGAGAAGCCAATCTGCACTTAGACCAAATTTAAGTTGCAGTGCTGATTTAAGCAATCCTAATCCTTTCATTGCTGCTCAGCCCCATCCTGCTCCCTGCACTTTCCCTTTGTGCAGGGACGCAGTGAATGGGAGAATGTTCCCAGGCAAGGCAAGAGCAGATTTTCAATGTCCCTGGGCTTTGGAGGATGGCACAGTGACCTGGGCCAGGCTGTAGCAGTCAGGAGGAGACAGCAGTGTGCTCTCTGCTTTGGAGCTGAATTCCATGTGCCTGGCTGGTGCAGGCAGTGGGGATTCTGTAACCAGCTGCTGTGATTCCCCACGGGGTTCAGCTGCCCTGCACAGGTGTGGGCAGGGAAGGGATGTTGGGCAGGCCCTGGCAGCTGGGCTGATGGAGGCTCCTGCCCTGGGGAGGGCTCTGCCTGCTGCTCTCCTGTGCTTAGCACTGGGAAACAACATTTGGGGATTTAATGCTTGGAGAGCAGCTCTGCTGCGGCCAGAGAGTGGGGAGATGTCCAGCAGCACCCCTTGTGTGCTGCACGTTTGGGGTTTCAGCACCCTTCGTGTGCTGTGTGTCTGAGGTTTCTTCACCCCTTGTGTGCTGCACGTTTGGGAATGTGTGGATCCCAAAGAGAGCAGGTCCTCGGGGCTGCTGTGAGCCCCGGGGAGGGAGCAGGCCCCGGGCAGAGCAGTGAGTGGGCTCCGTGTGTGTTGCAGCATCGACTGCGCGGGGATCCTGAAGCTGCGCAACGCGGACATCGAGCTGCGCAAGGGCGAGACCGACATCGGCCGCAAGAACACGCGGGTGCGCCTGGTGTTCCGCGTGCACATCCCCGAGCCCAGCGGCAGGGTGGTGTCCCTGCAGGCGGCCTCCAACCCCATCGAGTGCTGTGAGTATCCCTGCGCTGCTGCTCTGCTGCCCTGCCTCTGGGCTGGCAATCCCTGCTGTGCTCTGCCCCTTGTGCCAGCCGTGCCTGGCAACTGCGGCTCTGCCTTCCCTCCAGGCACTCCCTGTCCTCGGAGAGGTTTGAGGGGCTTGTGAGGACAGCAAGCTCTGTGCTGCAAGTCTGGGGGCTTCTGCAGAGTTATTTATCAGTGCATTGCTGCTGGGTCCTGCTGGCTCTCCTAGGAGCAGCGTGGGGTGTATGTAGGGACACACCTGTGCTGTCCCTGTTGGTGAAGTGTGCAAGCTGTCTGCTTTCCTGGCTTTATTTAGAGTGGAGGCACAATCAGAACTCGTCCTCCACAAAAACTGGCAGGTGGCTGGAGGTTTGAATTCACACTGGGCTGGCTCCAAGCACTGTAGCCTGTGCCAGAGGAGTGTGACCAGGGTCCTCTGGTCTGAGCTGTGGCAGCAGCGCAGCTGGAGTGGAGGGACAGCTCTGATTCTGAGGAGCACAGCTGGAATGGAGGGACAGCTCTGATTCTGAGGAGCACAGCTGGAATGGAGGGACAGCTCTGATTCTGAGGTCAGGTGCATTCTGGTCACTGTTTTTGCTAGCTGTCAGTGCCAAGGGGTGCACAGCTCAGCAGGCTGAAGCACAGGTGGTTCTGGTATTCCCCTGAGGGACAGAAGAAAACTGGCAGTTTTGATTTCTGAAGTGCAAATCCCATAAATGTGTGAGCTCGCAACCTGCACCTCCCACTCATTATAACTGACTGGATCCTGAGAAAGAGAGGCCTCTGATGAGGCCCCCCGTGTCACAGTCATTTCTGGAAGGGTTCTACCTACTTTATTGGTTCCTCTGCATCCTGTGATGCTTTTTGTTATTAAATGGTGCCTTTTTGTGGTTTGGGGATTTCACAAATACATCATGAACAGTTTTCCTCTACCTTTGCTGAATGACTCACCCCTTTAGCAGAACCTGTCTTGCCATAAGTCATGTGAAGAAAGTCACTGAGTTGCTCATGTGTGAGTTGTATTTATTGAGATGCAGACTTTACTTAAATACAGCTGCTTAGAATGAGAGGAGCCAGTTCTGGGTGGGAAATTAAACTGGCTGATGAATTATTGATGGCAGTTCTAAAAAAGCAGCACAAGTGAATAACCCAGGCCATGCTGGGAGAGGATGGTGGCTATGGATGGTCTCTTGGCAGTGTTTCTGAGAAGGTACCAACTATCAGAACATTTTAGCAGCTGTGTGCAGTGTCTGGGCACTGTGATGGGGAAGGGACAGCAGTGGGAGCAGCCAGCACCTCTGTCCATAGGAAATTGTCCCGTTCCTCCGTGGGAGCAGGTGGCTGGAACAATAGTGGCCTCCACCCCAAACTGTCCCTGCTGGAACAAAGGTCCATTTGCCAAAGGAAGCTCTCAGAGAGGAGTTCCTAGGGTGGGGAAGTTCCAGGTGTAACTCCTACACCCTGCAGGCAGGAAAACAGGGGAGGCTGGCCTGGATCCCACAGGGAGCCCCACACATCACCCCCACCTACTCAAATTCTCCTCAGGAAAAGCAAGCATGAGTAAGCCAGGCATTCCTGGGGCTTTCCACAATGGCATGTTGTGTTTGTGCCCATCGCTGCATTTCAAGCAGAAATCCAGGCATGGTTTGCAGAATAAATCACATTTTTCTGAGCTGTATGCACACACCTAATTTGCCTGTGCAGTGAGTGCTGTGGCAGAGCCTCGGTTAAGATGTTGAGGCATTTATTCTGAGATGTCTTTGCATTGATGAGTCTTAGGGGTATTAAAAAGCCAAGGGTGGAGATACCAGTATAAGTGGCTTATTGTTAGTGGAGTTTTTTTATAATTAAACTATTAAAATATTGGCTGCATAGAAGACGGCAAAGTTCCTACAAGAAAAAATGTATTTTTTTTTAAATACTTTTATACTTTGATCCCCAAGGAAATGAAATGAGAAAGTTTTATTTTTGGAATAGTGGATATACAGGCAGTTTGGGGGGATATGTTAAGGACTGTGCTTTTCTGCACTTAAGGAAGCAGGGAATGAAGTGATCTGGAGTACTAAGCCTCTGCCATTTAGTGTGTATGTTGCATATTTAGCACTGGTTTTGCATTTCAGTAGCACTTCCTATCTCAGCCTGGTTCTGGGAAGATAGTTAAAACGTCAGGGGGCTCAGCCAGCATTAGCAGTGCACCTAGATCTCATTAGAGGTGTAGCCTCAGCCTGTCCCAGCCAGTGTGCACACCTCGCAGGGCTCCCAGGCAGTCCCAGGTGGGCTCAGGTGCCCTGCCAAGAAGGGGCCCTGGGGCTGGGGGATGTTTTCTTCTCGTCCCACCTTCTGTGCTGCTGGGATTCACTTTTTCCCCCTTTGTTTTCCGGTTTGTTCGGGTGTTTTTTGCCCTGGCCAGCTGAGAACCCTAATGCCAGGGGCTCTCCTCAGGATCCCCCCATCTGGTAGCAGAGATGCTGTCCCTCTGGGAAGCCTTGGTGAGCAGCAGCTTCAGGATCACAGCCCATTTCCCTTCCCAGGATACCAACAGAGTATCCGAGCTCTCTCCTCCCCAGAAGCTGATCCCCAGGAATTCCCAGCAGTGTCAGCAGATCATTAGCTGCAGTGAAGCAAGAACTGTGAAACAGCTGCTTTTCAGAGGGCTCTTTGATTCCACCTCATCTGTGTCACATTCGGCACTGACAGATTTTCGGAGGGGATTTCACAGGTTCAGAGCCTCACCCGGAGCAGGCTCCTGCCCAGGAGCTGTGTGGGAGGGCAGGGGGTGATGTGTGGTTAGATGATCACTTGTGCCTTAGAATGGACCTCAGACCCACACAGGCCTGCAGCACTCAGCAGCTTTTCTCTGCTGTTGCCTCTTGGTTCATCCTGAAGCCCCTGGGGAGGCACAGGCGTTTGAAATCCCTCTGAGAGCTGTGGCACCATGGCTCAGGCAGGTGTGGGCGACCATGCTGCTGTAGGTGTGTGCTGGAGAGGTGAAATGATCCCTTCTCCTGGTGTGCTGCAGGCTGGGCAATGAAGTGCCAGCCCCACAGGGGATGTGGGGACCCTGAGCTTGGCCTGGCCTAGGTGCTGTCCCATCTCTGCCCCAGGTCTGTCCCTGCTCTGGGCTGGAACCAGCAGGTGCTGGGTGAGCTCTGTTGGGCCAGCAGGGCTGTCACAGAGCTGCTGGTGACATTGCAGGTGAGGGGTGACCGAGTTCACCTGGCCCTTCCAACACAGCCATGTACATAATCACCCCTGGAGAGGTTGGACACTGCAGCCTGTTATTTTTGAGCCGTGAGGACGATTTCTGTAACATCAGCTCTGTTCCTTTGCCTTTCCCCAAGAGCTGGAGCTCGTTTCTTGGGGGGTGGGTGGGCTCTGGTGTTACAGAAATTGTTAACCCTGGGCTGCCTCTCCAGGGCAGATTTGTCATCACCTCTGGGAGTCAGGCTGCGTGCCCCAGCTCTGTTTGCGCTCCTGGACTGCAGAATCCTGGAGCAGAGGAGGAGCAGGATGGAATCCAGGATAGCAAGGCAGCTTGTTGTGCTCTGTGCTGTCAGCAACCAAAACTGCTCCATGCAAATGACCGAGTGTGAGGCTCAGGGGTGTCCTACACTGGGCCCCAGCTTTTATTCTAATGAATCCTGTTAAACCTTCCCAAAGTCTGTCACAGTTCCTGCTTTGCAGAGTCCATGTTTGCTGACTCTGAGCTGTGCTCAAGAATCCCCTAAAATGCAAACTTAAATTGCACTTGGCACGAGAGAAGGGGACTAAAATCTTGTTCTTATAATAGATGTTCCGAGGTGGTAAAAAAGCAAAACAAACAAAACTTATTGCTAAAGAACCGTGTGTCCGTCTAGAGGAATGTAAATAGTTTCTATTATTGACCGTATTTTGTTCCGTTAAATTGGGTCAAATTTCTTATTTCCCTTTAATCAATTTCCCTGGAAGTTTCCTTTATTTTTCTCTCCTTCTAGTAGATTTTCCCATAATATGAGACAATCTGAGCCTATGATTTGTGACACATTAATAACTGCAGAGGAAAGAGCTAGTCATGTACAAGAATGTTGTCTTGGCAAGGCAGCGAGTGCTTTTCCTCAGCTGGGAGTTGTGCTGTTGGAACACAGCAGCAGGCAAGAAGGAGCCCTGCTTTATTCAGCTAGAAAAGCAGAAACAAATGGTCTCTTTGCACTTGGGAGATACCTATTTGCAAGTTTAACCATAACCCTGATTATTATGGGAGTCTCATGGTTTCCAGTTGAATTAGATGAATTTTTTCCCCCTTTCATTTCAACTTCAAGACAGTCACACAGTTGGCTGCAAACAGAAAAACTGGTGCTTTCTCTCAAAAGCACCTTCTCTCTCTTGAAGCACAGAATGTAAAAGCTAATTCTGACAACATTTGCCTCTCTGAACGTGCGGCTGAAATATTTCAGTCATTAAAGCTGGAGTCAGAGTGAAGGGGATGCCAGCCTTGCTGTGGGTGAGCTCCTGCTCACTTGTTGCCTTCAGTGCAGCTGTGGTACAAGCGAAGAGCCCAGCACACAGAGCAGCATTCCACAGAGCACATCCCTGCCCAAGCAAGGGAAATGCTGTGCATACCCACAGGGATGAGTGACAGAGAAGGGAACCCAGGCCACGGCTGCCCTGTCATTCATCACACACTGGCTTGCTGAGCTGGCTGCAGTTCATAGAAAGTTTCACACTTATCTGACACTGCTGCCATGGCTGCTTGTCACTTCTCCTTTGCGAGGACATCGTAAATTATCTGCAGAGGAGGAGGTGCAGAAAAGCTCTCTATTTTTGGTGCTTTTTGCTTGGATGGCTCTGCACAAACTGCTGATTAAGTCTTGCTGGCAGCAAATTAGAAACTGTTGTCAGTCACACTGTGTTCTTCTTTTCAGAGTGTTGAGGCCACATTCTCAAGGTTTCCCCACGAGGGCTGGAAATTAGCTTTATTTACTTGGTTTGTATGCCTTCCACTGGTCCACACTCCTACCAGGAGGGAAATGATCCTGTCCTCCTGATCAGAATGTGCTCCTCTCTAGGGTGCCTTGCTGGTGTCTCCCTGGCTGCTGGAGATGTCTCCTGCCCTTGGTGCACCCATGGCTGCCCAGCCTTTGTCTTTGCTCCCACTGCAGAGCCCAGGATGCTTCAGGGAGTGATGGAGGGGATCAAAGTCTCTCAAACATTAATTGTTGGATGAGTGTTGAGCACAGCAGCTCTGCCCCTATCAATCCTACCACAGGCAGCTCGTGGTAAATAAACCCAGTGTGGCAGCAGGAATGAAATATTTGCTTTGGCTCATTGAGGTCTGCACCGAGGTGGAAGAATTAATCCCATGACAAATTACACCTCTGCTGTTGCTTCCAGGGGTCAGGGTTTCTTCAGCAGCAGACATCCTGCTCTAGCTGCTCTTCTCAAACCCAACAGGAATCAGGGGCTGGACCACGAGCCTGTGGAGGTTTGCAAAGACATGTCAGGGGTGGTGGGGCCCAGCTTGAAGGCTTCCAGCAAGCTGGGGTGAGCTCTGGGCAGGGGAAGGACAGAGGTGTCCAGAGAGGATCTGAATAATTGTTCTGGTGAGGCCACTGCACTGGGTGCCAGTTGTGACGCCACCTCTCTTAAACAGCCACAGTTTTGGTTTATTGGCTTGTGAGGTAGTCACAGGTAGCAGTGGCTTTGTCCTCGCTGGGCTGCACTGAGCCCAGGCCTGCTCCTCCTGATCAGGTGTCCCAAGGATCAAATCTCTGCTGTCTCACTGTCAGCACTCGGGACAACAGAGAACCTGAGCTCTGGGGTCAGTGCTGCACGTGTGGGAGAGAGCAGGAGGTCATCACAGAATTACAGAATTATAGAATGTCTTGGCTTGCAGGGGACCTTAAAGCTCCTCCAGTCCCACCCCCTGCCGTGGGTAGGGACACTTTCCACCAGAGCCAGCACTGTCCTTTGTCACCTCCCAGCAGCAGTGGGTGACACCCTCGTGGGGGACATTTGGAGCTGCAGGAGACTTCTCCAGGTCATCACTTCTCTCAAAATGCCCCTTTTCCCCTGAAAGGCAGATCTCCTCTCTGCTGAGGAGGAGAGGGATGGACGCTGTGGGCAGGGGGTGGAAGCAAGCCCCACCTTTGCCTGCCTTGGCACAGTCCCCATGGTGAGTTGTGCATCCCCATGAGATGCTCAGCCTGCTGCCCACCCTCAGCTTCTCTGCAGCTGCTAGAGCAGGGTAGAGCTGTGGCAGCCCCTGCTCCCTGCAGGCTCAGCTCCCTGGAGGGGCTGCAGGGCTCAGACAGTGCCTCCCTTTCTGCCTTGTGTCACTGCATGCATTGTATTTCTTGGCACCACGAATCCATGACATCTTGATTTGCAAACAGTCAAATAAAATAGAAAAATAATGTCCCCTGTTAATAGGTTGACACACTGCTTCAGGCCAAGTGTGAGTATTTCTATAGCATTTGCTTTGCTGCCTTGTGTCAGTAACTGTTGCTATTGAAAGTAAACACCCCAACTGGTTAAATCAACAGTGTTTTGTTTATTCAAAGCTCATAAACTCCAGTAGCTGTAGGTCACTTTATGAAGTGCCAACCCCTGGGGGAAGAGAAGGAATAGTGTGAAATTATTGCATGCAGTGCACCCATCATGAGCCTTAGAGGAAGGGGATTTATTAGCAATTAATATTTCTTGCAGAGGAAAAAAAAATAATCCTATTGAGGCAGCTCCACACTGAACCTTGAACCTCTGTGCTGGTGGAAATGGGGAAAGGGGTGAAGCCTTCTTACATGCCTGGGTGAGAAAAAGAGACCTTGGAAAATGAAAAGTGGCTGGGGTTTCATTATTAGAAAAAGATTTCAGACCACCCAAAGGGAGGAGAGGAATTCAGGTAGAACAGGGCAGGGGAAACCAGTGGGACTGCTCCAGGTGGGGTTGTTGTCAGCACATCTGAGGCACAGGAGCCTTGCACACCCACCCCTCTTGTGTCAGGGCAGGCACAGCTCTGGGTGCCCAAAGCTGGAGTGCACAGCAGCTCCAGATGTCACTGAGATGGGTCAGTGTCACTTCCAGGCTAAAATCTGTCCTTCCTCACGCTGAAAATGCCTTGGAAACCACTGATCTGTGGGGTGGCAGGTACCAAGCTCTCTGTTAACACAACAAAGCTGCAAAGAGATGTAGGTTAATCTGGAATTTCAATGACTTAGGATGTTTTGGAAGTGAAATTTGGTGATTGAATAGGAATAAAGAGCATCCAGGGCAATGCTTAAATACTTAAATGTTTTCTCTTGACTGTTGTAGACATGCTTTTTAATGATTGCTATTTACTCTTAAGCCTTTGTGGTTACAGATCTGTCTTTGTGATAAATCTAATTAGGAACTCATCAAAAATGTTGTTAGTATTTTGGGAAATAAATTAATCCTACAGCTATGTGAAAGAAATTAGCAATGTCTTTGAAAGTAATCTGAATATATATATTTTTTAACTGGCAGTATATTAGCCCAGATGTTACATACTTGAAAAGAACAATGAGTCCTAAAGTAGTTTCAAATAGAATTCAAAAATGCCTCTCAAATGATATAAGAAAGTTTCAACTATTGAATTACCTCTATTCTTTAATAAGAGCAAAATCTCTGTCTGGGGTCTGAAGGGTTCAGCAGAGCTAGAAAAGTTGCTGTGAAAGGTTTAATGCTTGAGTTTTCTCAGCAAATACTCCAACATTTTCTCCAGGTGACGAGAGAATTTGGTGTTTGCGAGGGCTGCAGAGCAGTGCCAGGTCGGGTCACAGCCTGCCTGGGTGTGAGTCAGGGCCAGCCCTGCACGTCCAGGATCACATTCCCTCATTTCTGGCTCCGCAGCCAGCGTTCAGTGAAGGCACCAGTGCTCAGGGTCTCTGTCAGGGAGAGCTGAAATCCAGCCAAGGCAGCTGGGAAAGAGATGAGCAGGAGCCTCTGGAGGCCTTTGCCGTTGGGGCGGATGGATCTGGAGGAGTTGGAGTGCAGGTCATGAACTCACAGTTCACCAGCCCCGAGCTGCTGCCCACCTGCTCTGCTCACAGGGAACTCCTGATGTTTTCCAGCTGTCTGTGTTGTAGGGAACAGCTCTCACATCCTCACTTCCCTCAGCTCTCACCTCTCCATAGCAGACACTTGGGATGGCTCTGCAGGGATGGCCACCAGGGCTCCCAGCGGCTTTTCTGACCACGCAGTGGCTGTTTAATGGCATCAGAGGAAAGCAGGTGGAGAGATGGTGCTCTCCTGGTTTTCTGGCCAGGGAAAGAGAGAATAACTTGCTAAAGTCACGCTCCAGATTCGTGGCCAAGAACAGTGAAGACCTTAGAAAGCCTTGCTGATGTCTGTGTCCATCTGGATCCCACCCTACCTTTCCTTCCCTTGCCTTTCACAGTCAGGCTCAGTCTGTGACACAGGGCCTGCTCCTCAGGTGTTCAGGCTCCTGCAGAACATGCTTGGAAAGCCCTGGGCTGCAGCAGTCCTGGTGTGACCCCTCCTGTCACATCTGGGGTTCATGGCTGTCCCCAGGGCTCGGTGCCCACACTTGGAGCTGGAGATGGAGCTGTTGTTGGCAACCCCTGTGCCAGGCCTGCCCTGTGGGAGGCACTGGGATTTTGGAAAGGAGGTTCATTTTATTTTATTTTTTCCCCTCTGAAGGAATTCAGTGTTATTCAGTGGAATCCTCTGTGCAGGTGGAATTTTTGGGCTCTAGGGCTGTAGTGTGCCTGCACTTGAAAATTTGGCCGTTGACTTGGAAACAGGCATGGGCAAGTTTCAGCTCATTCATCCAAGCTGTCCTTTCTCAAGGACAAGGAGCAGGGCCAGCACAGCTGAACCACTGCAGCCAACTCCTGAATGTTTCCAAATAAAATGCCTTGAGTAAGTTTATTTTTCCCTCTCGGACCTAAATTTAGCGCCCTGGAGAAGCTGCTTTGGCAGTCAGGGGATGGTAACGATGACAAGATCAATCTGTGGATAGTTCTGGGAAGATTTGGAAAGTCCTGGTAAAACAGAGCTGGTTTCATTCATGTTTGCAATTTGTCCACAGCCCAAAGGTCTGCTCATGAGCTTCCAATGGTTGAAAGACAAGACATTGACAGCTGCCTGGTTTATGGAGGACAGCAGATGATCCTCACCGGACAGAATTTCACAGCAGAGTCCAAGGTGGTGTTCACAGAAAAAACATCAGGTAAGGCAGGTTTTTCCTAACTTTCCCTAACGGGATAAGGCAAAGCTGTAGTGCCAAATCTCATCATAAGATTTGTGTCATGATTCTCAAGTGAGTTGTCCCATTGAAGTTCATGTAAGTAAAACCATGTGAGTAAAGTTAGACTTGGGAGCAACTGTTTGTGTTGTTGCTTCACAAGAATCCAGGCACTGGGAATCAGCAGGGACAGGATTTGTTAGCAGAGAAAGGAGCTGAGCACTACGTGTTCCTCTGTGCCTGTTTAATCTCATGTTTAGTGAATGCTACCGTAGAAATCATCATTGAAATTAACGTTTTTATTGATGTGAGCCACAGGCAAAGATTTTTTCTTCCCTCTAGAAATCTGTGGCGGAAAAACAAACATGTGTCCTTTTATATAAAATTATTTTTATACATAATCAATCCCTTCTCCTTCCATATTTTTAATTGTAAACTTTGTGTTCCCTTTGTGTTGTTAAGAAAACCTGGTGCTTGGAAGTTTTCTGTCAGTGAACTGAGGTAGAGGTATCTTAAGTGATATGTCCAGTGACTTGCAAGGAGTTTAAGAGATTGCATTGCCCAAGTGAGCAGCATGTGCATGATCTATGGGGCAATGCCATTGGAAAAAAAATCAGAATCGAGCCAAAAATGAATGTACATCCATGAACATACACAGGCACCAGCTGGTGACATGGGGGGGAAAAGCATCCTGTGGGTGCCAGCTCCTTCCCCCAGCAGCAGCAAGCCAGGCTGTTTGTGCAGGTATGAAAGGCTCTGAAGAGCTGTGGAGCTTCAGATGAGCCTGTGCAGTCAGAGGATTTCTTTTGGCACGCTCTGTTTCCTTTCAGCCCATGGATTAATTCCTTCCCACTGGGCTGCCACTGTTCCACCATGTCAGCGCCTGGGGAAGGTGCTGGGGAACATCTTGGCAGCCTGCAGCGCTACCTGTCCCAAGAATGCTCTGCAGTAGCTGCAGGACATGATCCACTCAAAGGAGGCAGCTCTTGGTGCCATTTCGAGGAAACGTCCCAAACGCCCTGCCCCTGTTTCCATAGGAGAGCAGAGAAGGCTCTGGCTGCAAGGGATGTTAGAAAGTAAAAAGAACAACAATATTTTCCACACTAAATCTAAAGCTTTTCTTCGCTGCTGGGGAAACTGCAGGGTTTTTTCCTCTTTTTTTCCCTCCTGGTAGGGGAGAGACAGGACTTATCCCAGCAGCAGTGCCCAGTCTGGAGCAGGGATTTGCTTGCTGGTGTTCCATATCCTGCCTCTCCCCAGCCCTTGGCCTCTGCAGGCGGTCTCAGCCTGCTGGACTTTGAGTAAATGAGTGGCAGAAGGGGATTTGGAGGATGGGAGGTCCAGAGTCAATTCCTCAGGCTGAGTCAGAGGTCTGTGTGGTTTGCAGTGGGTTAACTGGGGGACTCTGTGCTGAATGTGTTCCATAATGCAGCAGCACCTCTGGCAGAGGTGCCTGAAGGGCTTTCAAATGAAGATTGCTTTGTTTAATAGGTGTATCCTAAGGTGAGGAAGGTTAAGCTGAGCTGGATGTGGAGATCATGCATGGGCTGAGTGCTGCAAACTGACAATTGCTTTGTGCCTGCCTTGTCAGAGGTTGATGAGTGTCCCAGCTCACCTGAAAATCAGCATCTTGTGCACCTGAGGCTTTCAGCCTCCCTCATTCTGCACTGTAGACAACTCTAAATATCTCTGTTGGTAGTTGCCATTGCCTTGGGCTGCAGGAGCGCAGAGCAGCGAGCCCAGCTGTGCAGCCCCAGGCGTTGATGGAGCAGTGCCTGGGTGGAAGGAGGAGCAGTCACCCACCCACGGCTCCCCTGCCCTGCACAGCCCGTGCAGAAAGTGCTGCTGAGCTGCTCAGGGGCAGGGGAAGCCACAGGCACCGCGCTGGGGTGGGTGGCAGCCCAGCTCTGCTGACCCCAGCTGCAGCAGGCTCTGTCTGTTCCAGAGCGTGCCGCAGAGCCTGTGAGACAATCACACCTCTGGCGGGGCAGGAAGATGCAGCAAGCTCGCAGGGGAAGCTTGGTTTGCTTAGAGTTTCATTTTAACAGCTCACAAGCCTTGTCTGTGCTGGCAAGTGCTGCTGCATTTCCCACTTGTGCCACCAGTTTTAGCTGTGCTGGTAACAGTGAGGGTGAGAGCAGCGGTGTAGGCAAACATCACACCAGGCTCCACAGAGCTCCTTGGCTTGGGTGTCCAGGGTTTAGGGTGAGAGGGCTCTTCTTCCCCCCCAAAAAAAATCTTTCTTCAAGTGTTTTTGCACAGCCAGATTTTGTGCTGTTCATTGTTCCACAGACTCCAAACTCTGGGTGCCCTTGGATCCGGGTGAAGTGATGCTGGGAGGGCATCACTCGTGTGCTTTACAGAGCTGAGGGAGCTGCTGCTTGGGGTCACAGTTGTAAATTAGGTTCATCCCTCAGGGGAACACTCAGAACCTCTGTCCATTTCCTCTGGATCTTGTAGACGATTCCTCACCCACCGTTAGGAAGGCAGAGGAGCGTGGAACTGGTCACATTTGTGACAAAAATACGTCTCCATGCGCAGTAATGAGCAGGCTTGCTTTGTCGTTTCACAGAAGTGCTGATAGCACATTTTTCCATAGAAACACCTGGAACAGAAGGACAATTCCTGCATTGTGGGGGATGTCAGTGTGGCAGTGGGTGGCGTGTCACGCGAGCCGCAGGCGGTGGCAGGAGCTGCTGGGGACAGGGCAGGGACAGGCTCAGGCGCAGCCTCACGACAGGAAACGGCAGCAGGAAACAGAGAAGGGGCTGGAGCTCAGTGCTCCGAGGGATAAGTGCTGGTGTTTGAAATGCTGATGCATAAATAGCATTAATTTTCTGAATGCTAAAGTTTATCTGCACGCAGGCCTTAGAGTTCTGGGCTCTTCTTATGGTTATCTTGCGCTGATGCAAGATCATAAAGTGTAGCTGCTGTGAGCCAGGGGAGCTCATGAATTCCCTAAGCCCAGCACACAAAGGCAGAGTTTGGCTAATGGAGTTTGGAGATGTGAACTTGGAGACACGTAACTGAGCCCAGCTAAGTTAAAGTAGGTCAGGGAAGTAACTGGATTGGACTGTGTTCTTGTAATTCTGATCTGGAAGGCAAAGCTTGAAAAGCAGTCTTGGAGCTATCAAGGACTTGGAATAGGGTGAAGGTCAAGGGTGTTAGTGTTTGGTTGGGGCCCAGATCTTACAGTGCAGTTGAAAAAAGACGAGATCTGGAATTCCCCCTTTTATTTATTTTAATTGTCATGTAATAATTTGCTAGTCAGATGCTGGTTGCATTGTGTTTACTCCCAGTTGTGTACTGGTTACTGCTGCTCAGCTGTCAGTGATAGAGGAGGTTCGTATTTCTCGGGGAGAAAAGTGCAAATGGGCTGTGATTTCCCCTGCCAAACTCTTCTGGTGGCCACATGGACATTGTGAATCATCTCTAGGACAATGTGGGTGGTGGAGGAACAGCCCAAACACAACGTCCATCCTTGGAGAGGCTCCACCAGAAATCTCCAGCTTGGGCCAGGCAGAGTGAGGAGAGGAGGTGCTGCCTGTGCCCTCTGAACTGGGGCAGCTGCCAGGGCCCCCAGGTGTGCACATCCACAAAATAACAAAATAAATGTGACAAGGTAAATCTGGCCAGCTCTGGAGCCCAGCAGTGGTGCTTGGACACACCTGGACGTGTCCTGGCTGCAGGCTCAGGCTGGGGTGTGCAGGGTTGGGTGCAGGTTGAGGTTTTGTGTGCACAGTGCCCAAATGCTGCACCCCACGTGCTGGAAACAAGCCATGGGACGTGTGCCAGGGGATCCCAGGAATCCTGCAGGACAGTGCACTGCAGGACACGGTGGTGGGATGGCAGCAGGGCAGGTTTAACGTGGACAGAAGGTTGCTGCTGTGTGGGTTTGATGGTAGGATCGTGTTCTCTGTGGGAGACATGGAAGGAAATTCCTACTCTGTCTACAGCAGTGTTCCCCTTTCTGCTAGGTCAGTTCCTCCCCGTGCTCCAAACAGGGAGCTGAAGCCCTTTTTGTAGTCTGACAGTTTCATGAATGATCCAAAACCTCCTGGGGAGTGCAGAAAATAGCAAATTATTTTCAGCAGTTAACTCTGTGAACTTAATAGTGCAACATTAATGATGCAATTTCCTCAGGCAAATTCACGATAAAATGGACAAAAAGCTTTTAAAAAACTTTCAGTGTTCTCCCAGGTTCATTCAAAAGAGATGTTTGCTACTTGAGCAAATAAACAACTTTGAATATTGACTGTGAGGGTAATGAGTATTAAGCAGGAGGATTGATTTGCCAGGTTCTGCTGTGCAAATTAGAAAGTTTCAGGGTAACGGGGCACCTTGTGCCTCTCCTTGCTGCTGTAGCTGCTGAAAGCCAGCAAACCTTTCTCCCCAAAGGATTCCCCCTGGCTGGGATGTGCTGCCTCCCCAGGTGTTCTTGTAATCCTACGGAGCATTCCAAAAAAACAGGGATTCCAAAAAAACACTGCAAAACAGGAAAAAATCCAGGGCTCACCCAGAGAAAAATGCAGAAGAGTGTGGCTGCAGAAACGGAGTTGCCATAGCTGTTGGAGACTCAGCGAGACAGGGTGGAATCCAGTGTTTTGGAAGGTTTCCCCGTATGACACAAGATTTTGGAATTTTACAGCTGGTAAATCCTTATTAACACAGGCAGCCACTGCTGGCCTGGATTCCCTGGCTCACTGTTTACTATGGGGGCGCCTGATGGAAGTGTGCCTGGTCCTGATTATTCAGCTTAATTGTTTAGGGAGAATATTAAAAAATAATCATAATTCTTGGCATAAACAAAAGGCAGAGAGACAAGCTCCCATCACCTGTTGACAGAAAATTGATCATGAAGAAAGCTGGCATGGGGAGTGGAATTCCCTGTTCTCCCACTTAGTCATCGCATCCTGGTGTGACTCATTTTATTACATGGAGGTTCCCAGTGGTTTTATTTTGAGAGAAGCTTTTGTTTAATAATTTATATACACACACACACAAACACACTTATAATCTTGAAAAAACAACAAATCTATTCTGATGAATTGGCATAAGGAGTCATTTGGAAGAGCTCTGGAATGAAATACTGTTCCTCCTGCTTCGCTGTTCAACTACTGTATTTATGTTTTATTTTAATGGGAATTGAATTCCTCAACAATAGATGGGGAGAATTCGCCTCTAGACTTGTTCTCACTGTGCAAAATGTCAGATTTGGGGCTGGGCTGGCTGGGGGATGAGTAATCCATTGCCCTTTTACCTCCCAGACCTTGCCTTGTATCTCCAGCCCTGGTGACTCAAACTTGTGTCCTCAGTGCAGTGCAGGCACTGGCCTCTGCTCTCAACAAACAGAGCTCCATTAACTGCAGTGGGCAGTCTTGCTTCAGAAAGAAAAAGAAATCCATGGAAATGAAACTCAGGAATAAATTTAATAGTTCTGCTTTTCATGAGTTTTAAATACACTTATGCTGAGTTGCTGTAAAGTTTGAAAATGGTTTTGAAGTAAGAGTTTAGAAGGAGACAACTGCTCAGGACCAGATGCTGAGCAGCCTTGTGCTGGCCTGAAGCAGAGTAAGTTCCCAGCTAAAATCAGAATTTGTCCCTGAATTTCTCTGGAATTTGTCCAGAGCAGCAGAGACTCTGAGTGAGGGTTCCTCATAAGGTTTCTGCTGCCCAGAGTGGTTTTGTCCAACTGGAAACCATTCACTGCCCTCCCTTTGTTCTTGGGGTGGCTCTAAAAACCCTTCTTTGTGTTCCAGAGGTGTCTGTCATCTACTGATAAAAGCTGACAGAGATAATTGTGCTTTTCTGGAAGTCCTTCCGAGGATCAGAGTGCATGGGGACAGTTCCTGCAGGCCCAGGGGGAGCTGTGCAGAACTGAACTGTGCAGAAATGTTCAGAACTGTGCAGAAATGTTCAGAAATGTTCAGAACTGTGCAGTCAGAGCGCTGCCCCTCTGGTGACCAGGCTAGCTTTCTCTGGGGAACCAGTAACAGGTTGTTCATTAAGTAATTTGTGTAATGCTTGACTGAAAAGCAGTGTACCTTTGCAGGCCTAAAATCACATGCAGGCGTGGAATCCCATCCAGAATCAGCACAATAGTATATTTAGTCTTCAGCTGCAGAGAACTGCAAAGAACATTTCCTGAGCCTCTCAGTCCATCAGTCATGCTTGTTCAAATAAAGCAGTGAGTTTGTTTCCCTGCTAGTTACTGACCCCAAAGTCATGAGTAAGGGATCCTGAATAATGTGTAAAGGCTGTAACTGGTTCAGAAAACCTTTAATTGGCTAATTAAAAAGGGTCCTATAAGGGGCTGCAGAGAATCACCCAGAATGTTCCTAATGCAGCCTGACGTTTTGATTTCCCCCAGTTTGAAGCAGGACTTTTGGTATGATGGCAGTTTGGGTTAGGAAGGGTAGAATTACTTTCTTCCAACAACTCATTCATTCCCCAAAGAGTGCTGACACAATCAGATCTCTCATCGGGGTTTAATGCTAAGTCTCATAGCCCTGAAGCAGCACAAAAATCTCTATTTCCTGAACATTTCACTGACCTGTGGTGTTAAGGACTTGCCAACTAAGACAAACCATTAAATGAGCAGGGAACCACAACAGTAAAAATACTGCACGAGGCAGCCATGGCTGGTGAGACCTCAGGGTCTAAATCCAGGGATATTTTATCATCCTGAGTGCTGCCCTTTCCAGAGGCAGGGCTTGGATTCCCTGTGCTGGAGGCACAGCTTGAAAGGCACCACACACACACAGACCTGGCCCTGGGCTCCTCTGTGATCCTTACAGCTTTCTGTCCTGTCCATGGTGGGCATGGTTTAATTCTGTGCAATAAGCAGCTATCTGCACTTGTAGACTTTGGATTAAATTATTAATCAAGCTGGGTTTAGTCTCCTGTGTTTCCAAGCAGGAGCTGTTTGCCCCATTGTGGCATGTATGGGGTAATTGAGGCCAGAAGGGATCTCTGGAGGGTCGAGCACAGCCTCCTGCTCAGAGCTAAACATTTCTGGTGCCAGGCATCACCTGGGTTCAGGGAAGGGCCTTTGGTCTGACAGGGTTTGCACTGGGGCTGTGCTCCACTGTCACATCAGCCTTGGGATTTTCAGTACATCCTTGCAATCAGAATCCTGGTTTTGCTGAGGGCTTTCTCCAAACCCCCGCTTTAATTTCCTCCTAAAAACATTTGCATTTATGCACATTGTAAAGGTGATAAATGTGTTGACAGTTTGGTGCAGGTTTTCTCTATTCAGAATTTCCTGAAATGATCCTGAGACTTCTCAGTTTATTCCTCCTGCTCTCCATTAGCTCCCAGGGTGTGCATAATCAGAAGATTCCTTTTCATTACCAGGAAAAAGAATAGGTTAAAGTAGAGAGAGAGACTTGTGAATGCAGTTGTATTTTTCATTTTCCTCACAGCCTCCCTCACCCTCCTGCCAAAAGCTCCCCATAATGTGCACATCCAGAGCAGTTAAAGGAAAAGCAAATATTGATTGTCTCGAGCTGAAGTGAAGCAGTGAGACAGATGGAGCCACATCATCATATTGAATCTAAAGGTCAGGGAGTGAACTGCAGAGTGCTTAAATCCAACAGGGCTCAAAGAACAGGGATTGCTGCTGCTGACAGATTTGTTAGAAACCTGTTCAGCTGCCACAAATATGGAATATATCCAAACAGAAGCATCTATCATTGTTGGAATTATAGCCCCAAATACATTTACTTCTTGTTTGCCTTTTCTCATTCTTACTTTTGACCCACACAGGCTTTGGACTCAGCCTGAACATCATTTGGTTTTTATGGTTGGCTTCATTAGCTTTTAGTGCAGTTTCAGTGGCTCAGTTACTAAATCAAATCCCCTGTGGTTGTGGTTGCATGTGTTCCACAGGCTCCTTGGATGTGGCACATGACTTGGAGGCCCGTTTCTACTTTAGTTTATGCATTTTGGACCAGCAAATCCTTTTGATTTCCACCTTCTTTGTGGAGTTAGTGCTGTTGTATCTGCACAGACTGTTTGAATTTAGCAGTGCAGAAACAAAGATGAAAACATTCTGCCTGGAGCAAAAGCAGTGTCAAATATTCCTGCTTGGCTGTCCTTGTTGTCCAGACATCTTCATGTGGCATTGCTGGGACAGCTCCCATGTGTGTCTCTATCAGAGCTCTCCCTTCATGATGTATTTTCTTGTTTCCTTTTCCCTCTTCTTCTCCTCAGAGAACTCTAAAAAATTATCCTTTGGGATGTTTAGGATTGAGGGGAGGTTCCTCACACACTGTGCTGGTTTCTTTTCTCAAAGCTCACCTAGAAGGGGAATCTCCCCATTGAGCATTTGCTGCCTCATAATCAGACAAGGATTTGCTGGATTAACTCAATATTTTGGCTCCCCCTTTTCTGTTTCTGTCTCAACAGCAGCAAGGAGCTGGCTGCATTAACAGGGGTACAGATGGAATATAGCAGTGGCCAAAGTGGAGGCTGATGTTAAATGACATTAAATAATGGGATCTTTTCCATGCCTTTGCAGCAGTCCCTGGGGGTGGGCAGTGATACATACTTCAAAAATGAGAGAGAAAATTCGGAGTTGTTCAGTGTTCCCTCCTTGCAGCTGGAAGCCTGGGGTCTCCTGATGGGCCACACTCCCACTCTTTGGGGTCTCCTGATGGGCCACACTCCCACTCTTTGGGGTCTCCTGATATGCCAGGCTCTGGGGCAGCCTCTTCCCAGCTGCTCCCTGGCTGTGCCCACTGCCCAGGGAGGGTTGGCTGAGGGGAGCCCAGCGGGGTCCTGGTGCCCCCTGCCCCACAGCAGCCCCAGGAGCCATCCCAAGGCAGGGGTGAGAGCTGTGAGCTCCAGGACAGGCTCCTGTCCCTGTGGGTGTGAGCAGAGCTGTCCAGGTGAGGGACAGGTGAGTTCTGTCCCCAAAGGGACCCTGGGGCTGTGTCCTGGCCACAGCTGGGCAGAGGCTGCCCCAGAGCCTGGCACATCTGTCAGCTCATTGTCTGGGCCCAGCGCAGAACAAAGAGCATAGCAACACAAGAAATGCAAAATGCATTTAAAAATACTCTTTCATTTCCCTTTTTGCCAGAAGCAGAAGTGCTTAAATAACAGAGGACAAAAGCAGCTCTTGCAGAACTTCCAAGAGTTGGGAAAAATAAAAAGCTGTGTTAGAAGGACTGGGTTTAGGAGATTTTCCCCCTTGTCCTGCCCAGTGTGGGGACCCTAAAGCAGGCAGCAGCTCTGGCTACAGCATTCCCAGTCTGTCAGGCCATTGGGATACGTGTCCCCTGGCCAGTTTAAAATCAAGCTTTCAGAAAGGTATGAGGCAATTTGTTTCCCTCCCATCAGTATTTTTCTTCTGCAAATTGCTTGGCTAAAAGGCTCAATGGAATATGAAAATCAAAGGGGTAAAGATTAAAATCTAAAAAAAATAAAGAATGAAAGCACTGCAAAAATGTTTTTATACTTAAGGAATATTTGTAAGCAGTGGAAGCAGCCAGTCTGTAAATGAATGTCCTGTCACTGCTGATCCACTCTTACAGCACAGGGGTTACTGTGGTGCTGCTCCATACAGGGGGATCACATTTTATTTTCCTATAAATGTAATTTTGTGTAACTCAGGATGGAGACAAGCTGCATGGATGCAATAACTAAGGGCAGCAAAGCTTGCAGGGGTTCAGGGCAGAGGCTGTCCCACATGGAGTGAAGTGCTTTTGCACTGAGTACAGTGAATATTTGGTGTTTTACCACAGCTTTAGGGCTGTCAGGTCATTCTGTGGGAATCCGAGAGGTCTTGGCTCAAAGCAGCGGAGTTTGCTGAGCTGCTGACCCAGGGTGACCATTCCCAAGTTGTGTCTCCTCCTGGTGCCCTCCACCAGTCAGGCTGGCTGGACTCAGGCCTGGTGAAAAGCAGATGTTGCGCCTATGCTAAATATTTCATTCCTCAGTTTGGATAATTTCTACATAAACATTGAACTTTAATATGTATGTGAGCTCTTTCCTGGCGAGAGAAGTGTTCAGTGATGTGTTTCAATGAAATGCTGGTGCCTTCAGTTAGGACTGGGAAGGTGCTTGAAATCAAGTCCATTTTGAAAGCTTTGGTAACTTAATGCCCTTAATTTGTCTCAATGCCCCCAATTTGTCTCTCTCTCTTTTTTAAAAATAAGTTCTATGATTAAAAAAAAGCACACCACAGTGAAGTTAATGTTGTGATATTCTTGTAGATGGGCAGCAGATCTGGGAGATGGAGGCAACGGTGGACAAAGACAAGAGCCAGCCTGTGAGTATGAAACAGGGGGTGTCCTTGCCAGCTTGTGTTCAAGGGGAGCCTCCAAGGAGCAAATCAGGAGCAGAAAGAGCAGCAATGCCACAATGACCAAGTGCCAGATGCTGCAGGAAGGATTGATTCCTGCAGCAGGGAGCCCCTGCTGGATGCTGCCCTGCACACCCACAGTGCCAGCCCGGGCCCTGCAGGAGGCTGCTCCTGGCCAGCCCTGGCTGCTGTGGCACATGCAGGGTTTGCCCTGCAGGATTCCCAGTGCTCTTTGGAGGGAAGCAGCCCCTCTGCTCCCTTGGCTTGCTGGGACCTTGCTTGGGCAGGCAGAGCTCTCAGGAGCCAGCAGTGCCTCTGCCATGGGCTGTGCCTGCCCTGGAGGCAGCTGGTTCTGCCTGCGGGTAAATCCAAAGTCTACAGCATAATTGAGTTACTCTGACAAAAAGAGGGAATTCCGCAGTGCACGCTCCTTTATCAGGCACTGTGGGATTAGCAGAACTTCTGCATTTGTCACCATTTCATGTTTTATTTGCAGCTGAGACTTCTCTCCAAGTGCAGGAGGGGTACAGTCCATAGAAAGCAACTTGTCAGAGCCAAAAATCTTCTGGTCTTCCACCATCTGCCCCTTTCTTCTCATACCCTTCTTTATAGGGATGAACAGGGAGTTCCCCTTGTCGTGGCTGGAGGTGTAGCAGGGGGAGCTGCCCACAGCCCTGGCCAGCCTCAGTGCTGATCCTGCTGTCCCCTGTGTTGTTTCTTTCAGAGCATGCTTTTTGTGGAAATCCCCGAGTACAGGAACAAGCACATCCGCACCGCCGTCAAGGTGAATTTCTATGTCATCAATGGCAAGAGGAAAAGAAGCCAACCCCAGCATTTCACCTACCACCCAGGTAATTGTCAGCGACAGAGCCAGTTGCTGTCTGAGTTCATGAGCAGGATCTGATTTTCTGCTCTGATGTTTTCTTGTTCTTTTAGGATCTAAATATTGCTAATTTAATTCAGCCCTCAGCAGCTGCTTGGTTTAAAAGATGCCTGTGATTTGGTTTAAAAGATGCCTGTGATTTATGATCAGGAATTTCCATCAGTTTAGGGTGTCAGTGATCTGTTATTCTGGCAATGGGCTGATGCTGCCCCATTCACTTGGTGGAAGTTTGCCAAGAGCCTCAGTGGGAACAGGCTCAGTCTGGGACACGGTGTGACCCTGAAAACCATCAGTGTTGCCTTCTCTGACGTGTCCAGCAATAAGAAAACATCAGATCTGGGAAAGGGCCTGGGATGGAGGAAGGCAAGCAATATATATTCTTCAGAGTGAGGCTAGCTGAGAAAAATATGAATGCTTTTGTGATGTTCTTCCTCTGGGGGATTGGTGAGCCATGTCACAATAAATGCAACAGGATTACTAATGAGATTCCCAGAATTTCTCAGCTTTGGCTGGGGGGAAAATCTTGTGAGAAAACCAGAGTATTGTGTTTGTGGAAAGCAGAAAGCATAAAATAACCCCACCAGATTTTATGCAAGCTTCAAATGATGTCTTAATTTGACTTGTCTCTAAGGAAAGGCAAACATTCATTCAGACTTTTATTTTGGTCTCCTCCAGCCTGAAAATCTCTGGTCCTCTCCCTGAATTTATGAACTCTATAGGGTATCACCAATGTGAAGGGTTTGTACAGTTACTAAATTGTTCTGCTCTGGAACAGTATTGAGAAGGACACTTCTCTCTCAATATAAAACCTAAAATAGACCACTTAGGAGGAGGAAGCTTTACTTCCAGACAGGAGTTTTGCATGACCACTGTATGGTTTCCATTGTGTGGTGTTTCTGTAGTGAGTTTTGGGGAAGATTCTACCAAAAAATCATTGGAAATGTAGAGGACCATCATTTACTCCACCTGGATTCACACAACTCTTACTAAATCGTGGTCTTTTAAATGATGGTGTCAGACAGGTCTTCAGCTCTCAGCACTGAGGAAATTTGTGCAGCAGAGACAGAAGCTCTAGAATATTCAGCTCTGCCTTTGGTCACTGGTTAGAGGTTTGACAGGAAGATGGGTAGTTGTTTATGTCCTGGGATTTCTGTTGATTCAGTCTCCTTTGAGATGGAAGTACTGCATGAAACACCTATCTATGACTTCTGATTTTGTGTGTGTTCCATAATGGCCCTTAAATGAATTAAAACAGGAGCTGAAGTGTTGAATTTTTCAGCTTTAGCAATTTGTGGCTCTTTAGTGCATTTAAGATTTTTTAAGAACCTCTTAGCTTTGAAGAATCTTTGCAGTGGTTGCATGTGGGTGATTTATTAAACTGAGTGCTTGTGACACATGAATTTAGATACACAAATCTTGTAAAAGGCTTAAGTCTCTTATTGCTTCAAGGAAAACCTCTCTGTTTCTCCTCAGCTGGTTACAAATAACGTCCTTTGCATGCTTTGTTCTAGTACCATCCATCAAAACAGAGCCCATTGATGACTATGATCCAGCCCTAATCTGCAGTCCAGTGCACAGTGCTCTGGGGACAGTAACACAGCCTTACTATTCACAGCACACGCTGGCCACCGAGTCGCCCTCGTGCCTCGTGGCCACCATGGCTCCTTGCCAGCAGCTGCGCTCAGGCCTCTCCTCTCCCGACTCGCGGTACCAGCAGCAGAGCCCGGCTGTCATTTACCAGAGGAGCAAGAGCCTGAGCCCCAGCCAGCTGGGCTACCAGCAGCCCGGCCTGATGGCCACGCCAGCCGCGCTCGGGGACGGGCACAGGTCCGTGCTGGTGCACGCCGGCTCCCCGGCGCAGGGCTCGGCCGTGCTGCAGCCCTCCCCGGGCCACCAGCAGCCCTCTCCCGTCATCCACTACTCCCCGACCAACCAGCAGCTGAGGTGTGGCGGCCACCAGGAGTTCCAGCACATCATGTGCTGCGAGAGTTTCGCGGGCGGCGCGTCGAGGTCCGGCCAGGCGCAGGGCGGCCCAGCACAGAGGCTGAGCCCCAGCTCGTACCCCACGGTGATCCAGCAGCAGGCGGCCCCGGGCACCAGGGCGGCCAAGAACGGGCCCCCGGGCACCGAGCACAAGGACGTGCTGCCGGCAGGAGTCACCATCAAGCAGGAGCAGAACCTGGACCAGGCCTACCTGGACGATGGTAAGTGCTGTGCCCCTCTCAGGGCTGCTCTGTTGGAGGGAGGGCTGAGGTGGGAGTTCCCAATGCTGCTGTTGCTTGGCGTGGCCCCCTTGGTGGCTGTGGGCATTTGCTGTGCTTTCAGGCTGGATTGGGTCTCTCATTAGGTGCATTGTTGGTTGATGGCAAGGCACTTTGGCCACTCGCCCACAGGACCCCTCTGCTTGCTCTGTGCCACGTTGAGCTGGTCCCATTTTGTCTCCCTTTGCCAAAGGTCCCATTGGCAATTTGGAAAATGGCGGATCTGAAATTACTTCTTCATTATTTTATTATATTTTTTCATATCAGGGCAAAGTCCACTTTGTAAAATGCTCTTGTACATTTTGTACCAAAAAAAAAAGCCCATTGAGCAATCTATCAAGGCCTGTTATGAATGGGGTAGTGCTGCAGGCAAAACCATTGCAGATGTTCTAGATGAACAGTGGGACATTGATAAGTTAAACAATGCTGTTCCTTTGTTGTGAGCCAGCTGATTTAGCCTTTAGGAATGAACATAAGTTAGAGTAAAGCTTTCTTTGAACATATCCTGCTTATTCTTAGGTAGGCAGCCATTGGCAGTCTGGTTGATTGGTTCTTTTATTAAAGCATGTTTCTGGCAGGAGGAAATCAATGCAAAATTAATAGTGCAGCTGGACACGGCAATCACAGAGAGCAGCGGCAAACCCAACATTGATTTTAGTGGGAGCAGAGTGAGGCTGCTGGAAACACTGCTGCAAATGCAGGATGTTCCTGTGCAGGAGGCACAGACCTGATTGTCACAAATGGTGGCTCTGCTCCCCTCTCTGTGCCGACAGTGTGGGCTGGATCTCCTGGTGTGCACCAGGATGTGCTCCAAGCACCCAACAGTTCGGGATTTTTGCTGCACTTACCTGAGTAATTGTGAAGTTGTGTCTGTGAAAGTTTTGCTTTCCTCAGCTTGGGTGCTGAGTGCTCTGTTCCGTGTGCAGCCTTCACTGCTGGGTTTGTGGGCAGAGGTTGGATGGTTTCTCTGTTACTGTGTTTGCAGAGGGGTGATGCAGCTTTGGTGCCATCGCAATAAAATCTGGAGAGCTTTTACTGGCTCCTTTCTCTGAGCAGGAGATTCAGGAGTCCTGAATTTAACTTGGGAGATTCACTTTTCATTCAGGGAACTGGGCGTGATAACAAGGCAAGAGAATCTTTCTGACAGGAGAACAAAGCACTGTTGTTTAGGGTAATTTTAATGAGAAGCTGAGAGATTTTTCCACATTTCTAAGAATACTTGGTACACACCTTGTAAAAGAAAGAAAGGAGAAAGCTTTTACTTCAAGGTTCTATCTTCAAAGTCAGGCCATAGTCCACTAAAAAGAACTCCTAAGATAGACTGCAAAGTTAATTTTGCTGAGTTTTGCATCAGGCCAGTGACACCCAAGGGCAGCACAGCTCACCCAGAATGCGCTCACCCTTCCTGCTAAGGGAGCCTTTAGGCAGAACTGCAGCAATTAATAATGAAACCCCAGGCTTCTCCTTGGCTGGCTACATCATCTTCAGTTGATTTCAGCCACAGATTGCTTTATCAATCATGCCACCCAAGTCAGGCCAGGCAGGATGGGCCACATGCAGTCTCTTTACTGACCTCAGTGAGTTTATATCAGCTGGAAGTGTGACTTGGAGAATTGTGATTTACTTTAGGGCTTTGCAAAGCATTTCATTCTGAAATGTTCGGGACTTGAATTGAAAAGCCACATTGTTTGCTGCTGGGGAAAAGTGACTCAGAACATAACAAAAGCCATGTTTTTCCTGACTAGAAAGTTTGGGTTTGTGCTTTATGGTATTAAAAGAAAGCAAACCCAAAGGATTATGGAGGCTTTGCCCTTAAATCCCTTTTATCCAGAGAGCTCTTGTGAGATAAAGTGAGCTGTGAGGTCTTGCAGTGATTTTCACGGACAGACACGGAGCTGGTGCTGGCCCAGGCAGGCTTGGCACGGGCCAGTGCTGCTGCTGCTGCTGCCCTTGGGCAATCTCTCACTTCCCTCTGCCCTTCCTCCCTTCCCACATCTTCCTGCTGCCCCTGCTTTGTTCTCCTTTCTCCAGGGTTCTGCTGACATCCAGCTTTGTCCCTTTGCTCTGGTGCCTCCTCTCAGCAGCCCATGCTCACTGCCTTGGTGGTTAACCCACAGCCTGGGTATTCTGGGCTTTGTTTCTGTCCTGAGTTGTGTGGAGGGGCCTGGGCATGGCCCACACTGGCAGTTCCCCATTGCTGGAGCTAGTGCCTCTCAGGGTGGGCAGGCTGAGGGTGCTGGGCTGTCCTGGCAGTGCCCAGAGCATCCCCAGCTGACACCACTGTCATTTCTCTGCACCCCTCTCAGCTCCCTGGAGTCAGTGCTGGCAGCACCCCTCATTGTTGTCTTCTCTCCCTACTGTAAAAGATGTTATTTGTCCTTCCTGGGAGCATGGCTTGGTTTTGCTCAGAGCCTTCACTGCTCCCCAGGGCACAAAGCACTGGGAATGCAGCACATTTAACCTGCCTTGAAAAGGTGAGAGCTGTTCTCCTCTCTGCAGGACTCCAGGCCTGGGGGCTCTCCAGGTTGAGTGCAGCCAAACCAGCCTGGAGCCCAAGGCAGGTGATGGCAAGGATTTACCATCCTCCCATGGGCTTTGCCATGTGCCAGGAGTGCTTGGTGCCAGCTGGTGCCCTCCCCAGCCCTTGGGGACCATTTCAGCAGAGCTGTAGCTGGTTCCTGGCCCTGCTGCAGATGTGCAGAGCTGCCACTTGCGTTGTGGAAGGAGACTTTGGCCCCTCTTCTCCTCTTTCTGTGCAGCCTCAGCCCAGGCTGTGGTGCCTCATGCAGCTTCCCAGCCCTGCCCTGCCAGCCAGGGTGCCAAACAGGCTTGCAGGAAGGAAGGCTCACTGCCCAGACAGAGAGGGTGGATTTGGATGTGCACCCATCAGGGACTGATGCAAGTTCAGCATTGCCACACAGGACTGCCTTTACACATATACCCCTCCATATTTCTGTGTAAAATAGATAGATCTGTAACTTTCTGATGGCAAATACTGGGAAGAGTCCCCAGAGGAGGGGGCTGCTCATGAAAAAGTGACAGGGGAACCTTTGTTACACAGCTCTGCCTCAGAGATTGATTCCTGTGGAATTACGTGGGGAGTGAGGATAGTGCAGGAGTGTCCCTGAGTGCCAGGGGTGCATCAGGTGTCCGGGCTAGGCTGGCAAGCAGGGACCAGCCTCAAATGCAAGTGAAAGCCATGGGGTGACACAGTGATAAGCTCCTTTCGGCCGAGGCCTCATCTCAATTTTGTTCATAACCAAACCGCCCACGATGGTAAAAGTTGCCCAAACAACCACATCAATATGTTGACAAATAGAATGTAGTTCCTGCAGCGCCCTCAGAGCACTGAGATTAACTCTTTAAAGCACAAACCCAGCCCAAATGTAGTTCTTTGCAGCACTGTCTGCAGTCCCCTGGTGGGGCAGGATTGAAAGGGGTGGCCCAGGGCTGGGGCACTGACTGAGCTCCTCCTGCAGGGTCAGTTCCCCCTCTGGGACACAGACACGAGGCTCAATTCCACACACAGATCATGCTTGTGTAGCTTGAGTGTTATCAGCTTGCCTGCCTTAGATTGAGATCTTTGCAAAGAAAAATGATTGTCATTATTCAAATAGTAACTGCCTGACCACATCTGACACTCCCAAGTCTGCTGGATACAGCAGCTCTAAAGTATTTTTGGTGCACAGTGATGTCCTTTGGGGAGGAGAGGAGCAAGGCAGATGCTGTGTAGTGGTTTATCAGGCTGCTGATCAGAGAGATGTTTTATAGTGAGCTCAGGTATTTCGCAGAAAACTCGAGATACGTCAGATATTTCTTTAGAAAGCGGCTGTGCAGGATGTGCAGTGTGGTCCTCACACCACCCAGCACCTCAGATCCCCTCCATGACAAGCTGAGTGTTCAGTGTGCAGTTCTGCTCATCCAGCGCCACTCAGAGTGTGTTACATCTCATCCCTGCATTTCCTTCCTGTGTTCTTTCATTCAGTACAAGAAAACCTCAGTCTGTCCCCGGGTACAGTGACATGAAATTCACTTCTTTCCATCACATCCAGCAGGAAGCTTTCCTTTCAGGCCAGCTCTGTTCTCCCTGGGCAGGAGTACTCCAGCAAACCCTGTCAGAGCCCAGAGTGCTGCTGCAGGGCTGAGCTCCCTGTGCCAGCCAGTGCTGGGAGCTCTGGCACGTCCTGAGCATCCTGCTGGCCCTGCCCGTGGATGCAGGGCTGGCACAGGCAGCTCTGGCAGCTGGGGGTCCACAGGGAACCCTCTGAGCTCTGGAGCTGCTCTGGCAGGGTCCTGCTGCCTGAGAGCAGCTGCTTTTCTCTCTAAACCCTGTCCTGAGCCCCTGCACAGACAGCACAGAGGTTGGTGGCTCTAGGGACAGATTTTAGCTTGGTTTGTAGCTGTTTCCATCTTGTGTCCATGCACGGAGTCAAGTAGCAAGGCAGGGCAGAGGGGAATGTTCTTGTCTGCTGGCATTTTAGACAGGGTGAATTTGAGTCCTACAAATGGGCTGGGGTTCAGTTTCGAGCAACAACTTGCATCTAAAAAAGCCATGCTCTGTTTTTAATTAGAACTCCTTTTCATAGAAGGTGTGGTCACTTCTGCTCAGGCAGACTTTGACTAAGAGTGAAGCCTGTATATTCTCCAAAACATTTTGCTCAAACACTCTAGCAAATCTATGTATTCATCAGGCTCATTCCTGGAGCTCTGACTCACATTATTACAGATTTTCTGTTCTCTGCTGGGACCTTGCAGCCCTCCCTCAGTACACTGCAGCTTTATTTTTGGATCACTGCTCTGTGGGTTTGTGTCAGGATCTCCATGCCCTGTCCTGTGCCTTTGTTTTCTAGAGGCAATGTAAAAAGAGGAAAAACCATCGTTCTGCTCCCAAACCCCTCAAGTCTGTTGGCAGGAAGCAGAAGGATCAGTCTGGGAGGAGGAAGGTCTGGGTTCAGTCTGAGCTTGGTCTTTCAGCAAAGTATTCAACTTCCCTGCACTTCAGTTTACCATCATTAAAAAGTGCTTTATCCTTCCCTCTTGTACAGTTAAGCATTAATTAATTTGTGTTAGTAGCACAGACATGGATTCTCAGAAAAATCCCTACACTTGCATACCTGAATATGAATTAAGTATTTGTATTGTTATAGCAGGCTCCATCTGCTCTTCTTCTTCACCTCTAGCAAAAATTCTCTGTTAAAAGCTCAGACAAATCCAGCCCCATTTGGAGACTGCCCTTTCCCAGCAGCCTCAAAGCATGCAAACCCAAACAAAGCGAGGAAAAGAAAAACCCTTACATCCCAAATCAGCACTAGAGGAAGGAAGAAAATGAACGGAGTGATTAAAACCATCGTTCCACTGGCACCTCTTTGTTCTGGAGCTCAGGAATCTGTAATTGGTGCAGGCAGTGCCCACAGGCGCTGTGTGACAAAGCGTTTCCTGTGCAGCACACAGGAACATGCAGAGCCCAGAGGAGCCCAGGGCTGCACGGAGGCACCGCTGCCTCTCCCTGGGCACCAAAGCCCAGCTCAGGGCTTTGAGGAGCAGGGCACGTTCCCCTTTGGAGGCTGGCTGTTATCACTGAAAGCACTCAGCTTTTGGGAGGCAGCCGGCCATTTGCAATGATAGTTTTGAAATGCTGGCAAAGAGTTACTTGAAAAAAAGAACTTGTTCGTGCAGTTGGGAATTGAAAGCTTCTAAACCACAATAAAGTCCTTTCCCAGACTTGCTGTCCATTTAGTCCAGGCTCATGGCATTCCTTAGACAGTCTGAATCACAGGCAGCAGACAGTTCTTACAAAGGAGACCATAGACACCCATCTGTTGGGAGGCATCTGCCAAAATAGACCGTACATTTACTTTGATTCCTTCAATCCACTTTCAATTTAAAGGGATAATAACAATAACATTTTTCACTCCAGTGCAGGGAAATGGTAATGGATTAACATTATTCCACTGCAGAAGGAGGCAGACAGGCTTGTCCCCAGCTCTCACAGCTGGGTGAAGCAGGATCAGAGCTTTGAGGGACTTGGCTCCAGCTGAGGCAAGAAGTCAGTGGTGGAACTGTGGCTCTCCTGGAGAATCCCAGACTTCCAGGTGCCCCCAGGTGTGCAGGAGCTGGAGCAGCACTGGCTGTGCTGGAGGTGGTTAGATCACATTGCACTGAGGGCAAGGACTGGCAGAGCTCCTGGCTCCTTTCTCTCCTGTCGTGCTGTACCTGTCAGAGAGCAGGAGGTGCATCCCAGCAGTGAGCATTGGCTGCAGGTCACTGGCACTGGGGCCAGCCTGCAGAAACATTCTCATTTCTTGGGGATGAATCTGGAGACTGAGCAAAGCTGCTGTGTGAGCAAGTGCAGGTGTGAGGAAAAGTGATCTTCTGGCTGCTTCACACAGAAATTCTTTCAGTGCAGTCAGAGTTGTACCAGTTTTGACAGCAGTTTTTAAAAATGAGGACTTTGGTGATGAGAGGTGTGCAGCTAGAAAATGGTTTATAACAAAACCATGTGAAGTAGGAAAGGGGATGAACTCATTCTGGTGCTGAAGTCTCCATTTTGCATTGAGCCAGAGAAGTGCTCTCTGCAAACCTCGAGCAGGGCTTGTGTTACACTCCAGCAGCTCACCACAGAGCTGGGCTGGTTAAGGTGGTTGGGTTTTTTTGGTTTTTAATTTTATTTTGCTAACACAGCTATTCTGGTGAAAAGCCTTGCAGAGACACAGCTTTGCTGGTGTCAGAGCCTGGGATCAGCACAGCCAGGGAACAGCAGCAGGGCTTTGTGCTGGGGTGGCTGTGCAGGGCAGGGGGCTGGTTCCTGCTCCTGGGAACAGGGTAAATGGGAACATGTGGGGAAATAGAAGGGATTTTTCTGTGGCAGTAATTGCAGAGCTCAGCCTGCTTGGTCTGTTGAGCCCCTCAGGATGAATCCCAGTAACTCCCAGCACAGGTGATGCCCTGAGCTGGATTCATGTCCAGGAGCAGGCTTTGCTGAGGGACCTGGTACCTGCAGCAAGGGGGTGTTTGCCCTCACAAATAGGGAAAATCCTAAAATCCTCTTAGCTCCCCTTCAGAACGAGCATGATGTAATTGAATATTAATCAGTGAATAGCTCACGTCCGCATGGCAGCTCGTGGCTTTTGCTAATTCTTTGCAAATTTCATTGCAGTTCTTGGAATATTAATAGCAATTTAAAAGTCCCTGTGTAACTTTTCTTACCGATCTTTTTACGTCCTATCCAAGAAAAAACGAAAATGTTAAAAATACAAGTGGCGTGTTTCGGGCTTTCAAAACTGAGACAGACAAAACTGATGCAACTTTGGGGCGGGAGGTTGATTGCATGATTGAAAAACCAGTCTCATGATTGCTGGAGGCCTGACTCATGAGCCCTGAACGCCTGGGTTTGGCATTGCTGCTCCTCACAGCTTCGTTTGGTACAAACTGAGTTCATGCTGGGAATGTGCAGAGGTGGGGAAAGAGCTTTTCTCCCCTTAAAGCTCGATGTAATAATGGGGAGGATTCAGCTCCTCCTGCAATGGCTCCTGAAAAGGACTCGACTCCTTTTTGAGCTGCAGTTTGAAATGCTGGGAGCAGCTGCACAGAGCCTTGCTGCTCGGAAAAGTTTGGAAAACATCTGCACATTTTTTTTTAACTGTTGTGAAATAAAATGCTTGGCAAGAATAACCATCTTAAAGATCTACAATCTTTTTATGGTGCAAACTGAAAGGCAGTTATGGAGTCTTCTACTGTAGAAAAATGCCTGGATTCTCAGCATTACTTGCACAAGCAGAATTTCTCAGCTTAGGTCTCCTCCTGCCAAGGAGTAGGGATAGTTGGTGGGGGAGTTTTTGTCTGTATAGACCTCTTGTCTCACAAGAATGGAGATCTAGAATTGATTAGCTTAAAATCTGGTTTTTTCCACCTGTTTTTCATAGTTTGTTATAAATAATAATGTAATTTATTTGTAATTAACTATACATCTAGAAATATAATAATAATTTGTAATCAGTATTTATTGATAAATCTCTGGCCGTTTTTAAATTAAGAAAATGAGGACAAATCATCTGAATTTCCCATCTGAGTTAGTTTTCTTGTGAGAACTCAGAGCAGTGAGAGCTGCTTTTCTGCCCAGCAGAAGCTGCTATGGCCTTACACTGCCCAACCCTTTTATTGCAGTTTCCTCACCAGCTCCAAGAGACTTCTGTGCTCACATTTGGATGCAGGGAGTGCTTAGAGGCATTTTTAAAGCAGATGTACAAGACAGTCCTGCACTGGCTGTGCGAGGTGCTCCATGACCTAATAGGTCACTGCAGCTCCTCTGATGTGAAAAGCATGCAGCACATCCTGGCTGTGCCAGGGGAGACTCAGGATGGATGGGGGAAGAACAAATACTTGAGACCATAAAACTTGAGCTGCTGGTTTGGATTTTCAGGCAGGTGCTGGCTTTCACACTCTCGCTCTGTAATACAGCTTTTTCTGTGTTTACCAAGAGAAACCTAAAATGTATAAACAATGCAGTTGTGTCTGAATCATCACTGAGTCCCCATGCTGCAGTTTTGCAAGCACAGAAATCTGGGCACACATCCAGCTGGGGATTTCACAGATGACTCCTCGCTCTAAGAGGGGTCTGTGCAAAAACCTGAAATCCAAGGATTCCCAATTTTGCAAGCATTCGTATCCTCCAGTTTGTGTGCACATCTCCAAGGGATGCTGCAGTCTGTTTGGAATTAAAACTCTGATCCCTGCAAATTTGCATGACTAATGGTCTGCAAATGACAGAAAACTTGGTCTGAGTTGGGTTTTGCCAGTGTTAGGTATAAAAGAGTTAAATCTTCAGCTACTGTTAGCTGGAGTTAAACCACTGAGGATCACAGAGCTGCACCACGAGCAGCTCTGGGTGACCCAGTGACAAACAAGGCTGACACTCCTCGTCTTCTTACACGTTCTCCTAATCCACACAGTTCCCATTTTAACCAAGCCATGTCCTTTTGTGGATTTTTAGTTTGGAAACTTTGCACTCCAAAATATAAACTAACCTCTGCCTTCAGCTGAACAAACACTGCTTCTTTAGAGTGAGATTACAATTCAGATGTAGTGAGAAAAGGATGATTGACTTCTGCCTGTGGATGCTGGAGTGCTAGGCTTGCACCTGAGGGGGAGTTCTTCCACGTGGATAATTGTCAGGTGTGGAAGTAAAGGGCAGAAGGGGCTGTCCCTTGCTCCTGGCTGTGGCATTGGACAGGGCTGGGTGTGCACCAGACCCTGAGCTCTGCACGAAGCTGGGACCCTGCACAAGCTGTGCCAGCAACGTGGTCCCTCCTCAGGGGTGACTTTGACTCTCTGCAAGGAGGGCAAAGGCAGCAGTGAATTAGAGAAGTGTGAGTTTGCAATCATTCCCTGTGACCAGCTCTGCCAGGGCAGTCTAGTCAAAGGTTCCCAAATTGTGGTGTGGTGTGGTTTGGTTTGGTTTCTTAATGATGGATGACTTCATCAGCCCTGAATGAATGGAGTCAAATGTAGGACAAATAGTGAGACACAGGAATGACTCCTGTGACATTTGCAATGGATGGCTGCTGGTTTATTTAGGTGGTTTTTAAGTTTCTTTGGAAAGAGTGAGAATGACTAAAAGAAGGGGGAACCACTTCATAAGTATGGGGGTCGGTGGTGAAAGTACTGTGACACTTAAACCTCCCTGGGCTCAGCATCTGTCATTATGAGCAGCTCTTTGGTGGGATCTGGCTTCCAGAAACTCCCCAGCCACGGGGCCAGAGCAGACACTGCATTCCCTTTGGGGTCAGATTCCTCCCAGAGCTGGGTTTTCATCAGCCACTTGTGGGCCTCCAGTTCTGCCCCTGGTCACCAGCAGAGGAATCTGAGCTTGGGACTCAGGGAAGTGCCCCAGTTCAAGGCACTGCAGATGAAGTCATTCTAATTCTGTACAAATGACGTTTGCAAAGGCTGGAAATAGCCTGGACACACCAGACATCAGGCAGATCCAGGCTTAAATCAGGAGTGAGGCAAACATGAGAGGAACTTTTAGCAGCTGCATTTTTAATTGTAGTTTCGGTTGTGTATCTTTCTTCCTTAAAACTGCATTGCATTTTCTCTTATCTGATTTCTTCTTTCATTTGCTTTGAGTGGGTGCTGTCTCTTTCCTTGGAAAGGAGTCCAAGATTGCAGCATCTAAGATTCCAGCAGGTAGACCCTGATTTTCAGCTAGGTAGGCTGGGTTACATGAGGGCTCTTCTGAAGCCATCCTGCAGCTTCATACCCTCAAATAACTTAGTGGTGTTGTAAGACATGTTTCCTTTTCTTAAAAATGCCGTTGTTTTTTATAAAAATTTTTCTTCAGGACAATTTTTATAGGCTGTTATTAAAACACAAAACTATTGCTATGTCTGTTTTAGAAATTAGTATCTCTGGGCCTTTGTTTTTTTCTTGGTTACACTTAATAGCTTTTCAAAACCAATGTAAATTTTAGATCAAGATTATGGCTTCAGAGAACTTCAGGTTGTTCAGATAACAGTCTTGGTTTAGATGCAGCACTGAGTGCTCCTGCAGTCTGTCATGCAGGGAAACATCTCTGCTTTCAGAGGCTGCTGCTGAGCACCAGTGTCAGTGCAGGGGCTGGAGGGAGCCTCTCCCACAGGGACGTTGCAGTGCAGCCCTCGGGGCCAGAACCTGGAAAATGATCCCACAGGGACATTGCAGTGCAGCTCTCAGGACCAGAACCTGGCAGATGATCCAGCCCTTGATGCCAGTGAGGCTGCAGTGATGCCTTGGTGTCAGAGTCTGTGTGAGCAGCACCAGGCACTCGCGCTCTCCTGAGTGAGCACACGCTGCTGGTCCACATGGGTGCAGTGCCCGAGCTCAGGCTGGCAGGATGGGACCTGCAGGATGAGGGGTAGCACAGGGCACAGCCTGCCCAGCTCCTGAGTGCCACAGAACCTCTCAGGATTAGCAAAGGGCAGCCTGCACAGCCCCTGGGTGCCTCTGGGGTCTCTCCCACCACCCCTCGGATGCTGGGTTATCTGGGGAGCCCCCGTCTGTGGCACGGAGGCAGAAATGCTTTGGCAGGGCAAGAAGTGAGGAAATGAATTTTCTTGTCTTTGAAAACAGCGTGGCCATGCCGGCTGGACAGCTCGAATTTGTTGTGATAGCAAAACAAGTTCTATGGAAACCATTGTGAGCCCCGAGCGAGGCTGCCCAGGAGAGTTGGGGAAAGCCGCTTTTGTTTGTTGTGCTTGGCATCGCTCTGCTCTGGATGAAGATGCTTTAATTTTGTGGGGAGACCCAAGAGAGCATTCCTGTTTTTCCATAGCAGAGAGCCTTCCAAGCTGGCATAAGCGTCCCCTCTTTCCAGCTGCTCCTTTCCAAACACACTGTGCCTCCTAAAGATAGTCTGTACAGTGGCTGGGGCTGGTGGAAAACATGAAGCCTGCATGGATTAGCCCAGGAATTCATTTGGGCTGACGAATTGGGTTTCCCTCTATAAACAGCAGTAGTGTTTTCATCTTCTGGACAGCACAGCCAGCTTCACGTCCTCCTGCTCCTCGCCCAGCCCTCCGCCTGTGTCCAGCCCAGCTGGGAGCACAGCAAGGCCTCTGCTGGGGATGGAAAACAGCCCGTGTTCAACGAGGTGTTTGCACCTATCCCCCCTCTCAGGCAGGTTTTTCCCAGCCCTTAGAAAAGGTGATGGGGTTATTTTGTTGGGCTGCTTTTTTTTTCTCCAGTTTATTTTTCTTTCCAGGTAAAAGGGAAATTAAAGCAGCTCCTTCTCCTTGGCTCAGTGACCTTACAGGCAGCCCACACTATGTGTTTTCTTTTCTACTTTGTTGAATTTTAAGTACAATGTGCTTAGCATCGGCAGGAGTTGGGGATTCTCTAGAGAGGATTTTGCCTCCCTTCCTTCCCCCAGGGCCCTGCACAGCATCGCTGCCTCCAGGGCCATGCTGCCCCTGCCAGGGGAGCACCCCAGGCACAGCACTGCTCCAAATGCACTTTGCTGTCACTTAGACTTAATTTTATGGCTTACTTAGTAAATAATGAGGAGTTATAATCACCCCACATCGTTCCTGTGGTTGCTTAGGAAAGGTGTGAAGGCCAATTTTGTGATCATGCTGCAGTTAGTGGTGGTTTGTATTTACCTGACTGTTCACTGATGGATGGTTTTGTCCATGTCCCTGGGTAACTGAGTGTGGAATTGGAGCTGTTGTGGATAAAAGCAGGGGATTTGATATTCAGCTGTCAAATGGAAGAATTGTTCAAGTGGTAAAGCTCTGTCCCTTAACTTAACCTAATCACCCTGTTTTCACACGTATAACCCACACCCCGTTAAAGATTTGTTCCTTGGAAATAAGTCTCAGCAAGCCTCCACCTGCTTATAACTCTGCAGTCTGCCCTGCCCTTTCAAGACTCTGATCCAGCCTGTCCTCTTTCTCAGTCACAGATAGCATTGCTTTTCCCCATCACAAGGTGGGATTTAAAAAAAAACAACTGGAAAAAAGCAGAAAACAAGCAAGTGGGTAGCAATGCCGTAATGGTTTGCAGTTTTGTTGATGAGTACACACTTGTGCAGCCTCCCCACTCCCCTGGTGTGACTGAGGGGAGTTTAGCCCCATTCCCACCTGAGTGAGGAGGGGGAGCCCTGGGGTGCTCTCAGGACAGCCTTTCCTGTCTGGGTCCTCCAAGCAACCTCTCTGCTCTGGGTGTGCAGCTGGAGCATCAGCCACACGAGGCAGACAAAGGCCAGCAGATTTCCTAAAGGCTGACAGCTGGATGCAGATGGCATTCTCAAATTAAGACAAGCCCAACGCAGTTGCTGTCTGGCCCCTTCCCATGCAGGGCCAGGCTGGGCACCTCACACCCCTGGGAGGGAAAGAAAACAGCTGAGGGTGTTTCTGAGCACCTAGAATGAGGAGTCCCCAGTGGGGCCAGCCACCCTCCTGAGTCACAGGAGCTGTGGCCAGAGGGCTGCAGCCTGTCTCTCCTGGGGGTCATCCTGCTCCTAGCCAGGGTTGGCAGTGACCAAACCCTCTGGGGACTCTGCTGGCTGTGGCCACTCCCCGTGGTGATCTCCAGCCCAAAGACAAACAGGGTGATTATTTTCAGTGTTGATTAGTCATGCTGAGGGGTTGCTCACGGTGCTGCCAAGGGGACCCCAAAGAAAGCCCCGTGTGTGACCCGTGTGTGACCCAGGCAGGGCAGAGCACACTCCCAGCCCACCAACAGGATGTTGGCTGCTGACTTGGCCATGAGACATAGCCCAGCTCTGCCTGAGGGGGCTCTCCCAAGGCCTCTGCTTGCTGTCAGTTCAAAACAGGGGAAGTTTCCAGCTCTGTGATGCTCCTTCTGCCCTCTCCCAGCACCCACAGCAGCAGGAACTTGTTCTGAAGTTTCCAAGGCTTAACCACCCACTTCAGCTTGAGCAAATTTCAACTTCTTGGCCGAGGAGCAGGAGCACACAGCCTCGGGGATGGTTTTTCCCATCACTGCCATGTTTAGGTCTCTTAATGTGGCATTTTTGTAGTACCTGGGACATTCCCTTCCCTTCACCAGGCCTGTTCTGGCACAACTCCAGTGTGGTTGGAGGCATGGCATGCGCTCCGTGCCAAGCAGGCCTGCAGTGCCAGGGGACAGCCAGGGCTGGCTGGGACAGGCTCTGCACATGGCCTGCAGCCCATGGCCAGGTGTCTGAGCCTCTGGAGCTGGGGGAGCACAGCTCAGGATGGACACGTCCTGCTGCTTCCTTAGGCCATCCCAAAGGATGTTCCCTTAGGCCATCCCTAAGGCCATTCCCTTAGGCCATCCCAAGGCCTTTCCCTTAGGCCATCCCTAAGGCCATTCCCTTAGGCCATCCCAAAGGCCATTCCCTTAGGTCATCCCAAAGGCCATTCCCTTAGGCCATCCCTAAGGCCTTTCCCTTAGGCCATCCCAAAGGCCATTCCCTTAGGCCATCCCTAAGGCCATTCCCTTAGGCCATCCCAAAGCTGTTCCCTTAGGCCATCCCAAAGCTGTTCCCTTAGGCCATCCCAAGGCCATTCCCTTAGGCCATCCCAAAGGCTGTTCCCAGTCCTGCTCAGGACTCCCTGTGGTGTTCCTGGAGGTGCTGGGCACAGCCTGTGCCCCATCCTGAGGATGACACGTGCTTGTCCCTGTGTGTGTGTGATGTGACACATGGCTGGGTGTGTCACCCCAGTGCTCCAGTTCAGAATGAGCTCCCAGGTCCCTTCAGGAACTGGCCTTGCTGCAGGCTCCGTGTGGTGGCCCTGCTCTGTGTGAGTGACCAGGCCACTTCTGTCCTGCTGGCAGCCCCCCTCGTGCCAGCACTGCTCACAGGGATGGCTGGGGATGTGCCCTTGGCCCTGCTGCTGCTGTGTGCTCCAGCTGTCCGTGGCTGGTTCCCTCTGCAGGACAGACAGCATTCCCATTGAATCCCCATTCCTGGCCTGCCAACTGCTGCTGAGTGTGTGCTGGGCTCCAATGAGATCATGTCAGACCTAAGCGAGTTTGATCTTTCTCTTGGGCAGAGGGTGTTTTATCATGCTGTGGTTCCAAGGCCGCTGTTGGTGGGTTGGAATTCTCCCAGGAAGTGTAGCAGTGCATGGTTAAATGCAGAGTAATAGGTTCAGTATGAGGCACGGAGCTGTGAGCTGGCTGAGCACACTTGTGTTTAAAGGAAAACGTGGTTACACAGCTGGGGAGGGATCAGGATGGGCCTGCCAGGCATCCCAGACCTTGCAGCGTGCCCCTGGGACACTGCCTGAGCACAGGATTCACCTCCTCCTGCCTGGCCTGGGGTCCACACAGCTCCCAGACCTCACAGCTGGAAAACTGGGCATGGCTCATCATGAAATCCCAGGCAGGATTCCCTGGGGCAGTCTCTTTGGGTGGTGGTTCCTACATCTTGATCTGGAATTGGGATATCTGAACTAATTGAGGGAGATCTGGAAATAATTGAGGGCTAATTTCTGAGCAAATGTAGGTTATTGCTGTTGTGGTGAGGTTGGGAATTGCCCAACCTCAGCAGTATGGGCTGCACTTCAGCTGAAGGTGAACCTCAGCTGGACATGGAGGAGCTCATTCTGTTTCTGGTAATTGGTAGCTCTTCTTTTCTCTTTCCTTTAATGCTTTTTCTTTTCTTTCATCTTCTGTTCATATTGGAAACAAAAGTTTTCTTGTTCAAGCCATTGATTCAGATTGAAAGTTTGAAGGCTTTGGATGATGCAGATAACATTTTTCTTGTTCTCTCAAGCTGTTTACTGTCAGATGTTCCTGGCCTTCTTGAGGCAAGATGTAAACCCAGTTACAGTATCTGGTCTTTTGCACTCCTTTTTCCAGTTATCCCTGTCTCTTATAATTAGGTCTGTCTCATGGTCTCTGATTTATACATACACCCCATAGTATTGTATAGTATTTTTATTAGCACATTATTTTATGGTAGAAACCTCAGCACTCTGTTGTGGCAGATGCTGCTTTGACTCTAAAGTTAAAAAAAGCAGTTCCTCTCTCAAAGGAGTTGCAGTCAGAGTGCAAAATAAGAGCAAACAGCTGGATGTGGGCAGACACACAGTATCTTGTATGTGGCACCTCCTTAACATTATTAGATGTGAATTGTAACACTCTGTCAGTAAGCAGTTAAATATTTCATGGTCTGGATGCTTTCCAGCTGCCTTTGAGCAGTAACTGCAGCCCCCAAGTGCTGGATTGCTGTTGGCAGGACTGCAGAGCTGCTGCCCATCTCTGCCCTTGGAGGCACTTCCCAAAGGGGGGAAGAATCTTCCCCCAAATATTCATTTGTGGAAGGATGTGGACGCACGATAGAAGAAATAATCCGTGTGTGAAAGTGATTTTGTGTGTTCCCCTGCTCAGAGTGGTGCTGTGCCCATGGTCCTGCTGACAATCAGGCAGATGGGAGCAGATGCCTCGTGCAGGTTTCTGGGCTGGGGCTGCTTGTCCAGCAGAGGGATTGCAGGCACAGGGAGATCTGCATGTCTGGGTTTGCTTGGCAGAATTCCTCACAGGCCACTTGTGTATCTTCCCTGTTACCTTAGGACAGGGATTTTCTGCTGTTTTCCCCTGAGAACCAGGCTCAGGACTCAGGTCAGACATGTCAGGAGGGCAAGCTGGAGTGGGGAGAAGCTGGGGTTCTGCAGGGCTCTCAGCCCTTCAGAGGGGACGTGGCAGAGTGAGGACACAGCACAAGATAAGATGCCAGAGAATTAGAGCCAGTGAATAGTTTTGTGGATTAATAGACATAAGCACTAGAGCTCAAGGGAGGGAAACAGATTCCATTATTGACTGTTCATCCCCTGCAAAACTGCCTAAAGGGAAGGCTTAATATGGTTTGTTTTCCCTTAATTAAACATTTGTTACATGGTTTGTTTCCCCTCAATTAAATATTTGTTCTGGTTGTTCCTTTGTGACAGAAATAAAAAAGCAGCAGCATTGCCTATCTTGTACTTTCAGCTAATCCTGAACGTGCTGTAGCTGCTCTTCTGCCCTCCCCCCAATTATTTCCTGTAAAAATGCCTTTCTTGCATCCATTCCCTTTTCTCTCTCTGTTTTTGAATCACTTTGCTGAATGACTCATCCTGCCCCAGTAAATAGGTTAACTTTAGGAGAATGATGAAACTGCACAGTGACATGTGGATAGAGAGGTGTTACTCGTGTGCTTTCCCTGCAGTTGCTGTTTTAGAGCTGTTGTGGTGTCCAACACCAATTTCATCAGGTTTTAAACCATGAGGTGCTGCTGCAGGGAAAAGGCATCACCAACCTCCTCTGCTTGTGCTGGTTTCGATCTAAAAGAAATGTGTCTTAGTACAAATGGCACTGCTTATCTCAGCAGCTCTGGATCAATCCCGAGGTCCAAACCATGCCCAATAAACCAGACAGGAGCAACTTCCCCCCCTGTGCTTTGCAGCAGCACAGTCAAGAGTTAGCAGTGACAAAATGAGGGCTCTTGCCTTGTGCTTCCTAAGTCTCAGTCCATGAGCCTCATATTTCTGCATGGGTTAGCCAAGTTACATGGTTTATAAAATGAACTCCATCCCCTTCTGGTATAAGTTTTTGTGTATTTATTTATTATGTGCTCATTCTACTTGGAATATTTTACTTGGTCTTGTTGCATGTAAACTAAAGCTAAATACAAACTTCATCTTTTCTCAGTAACTCACTGAGTATCAAGGAGAGAGAGCCAACTCCATGACTCAAACACGTGTCCCTTCCTTGCAGCTGCAGCCAAAACTCTCTGGCATCAGAGTGCTGCAGAATGAAAGTCAGATCTAAATATATGTGAGCAGAAAGAAAGTCAGTTAAAAAAAGACTTTGTTATGGAAAGCTACTACAAACCAAATCCACGGTGGCCTGGAGTTCCTCATCACACCCAGGCTGATCTAGTTTTCCACTTGCAAGGTACTCTTCCCAAAGCAGCTGCTGACACTGGTGGAGGAGCTGCACAGGGCCAGCTCAGCTCCTTGCAGCCCCTTTCTGCCTCCTGTGTGGTGACCAAACAGATTTCAGGGGTTTGCCTGATCAAGCACAGGATATTTATCACCATCATAGTGAACAGGAATACAGGAGCTTTTCTTTCATGCCCATGTAGTTCTGGCAGTGCCAGCATTGATACCCAGAGCCAGTCCTTGGTCAGTAACCTGGGAAGGGCCTGGGCAGTGCCTGGCCCTGGGTGCCACCCTGAGCACCATCCTTGGGTTGGTGTCAGTGTCTGCAGGGCTCTGGACAGAGGAAGGGTTCAGAGAATGAGATTGAAAGAAGCAGAAACACCCCAGTTTGCTGGGGTGCCTCTCCCAGCTGTGCTCCAAGTGTCTGACACAGCCCCCTAAACCCAGCTCAGGGGGTCTGAGCCTGCAGAACAGCTCCAAGGGCTGCCCACAGGCATCTGCTGAAGCCTGCTGGGGCAGGAGGAAAAGGACATGAACTTGTTCCTGAAGGTTCCTCTTCTTCCTCCAGTCCATGTGTGGGCAGGACTTGCACCAGTCTCAGAACTGCCTGATGAAAAAAGTGGTGACAATATGCTGAAATCCATCGAGCAAACAGGAAATCACACTGGAGCAAAAACTGCTCTTTGTGGTGTTGCAGCCAGCAGCCAGGATAGAATCCCAGCTCGTGTGTGCATGTGTGTCCTGCAATATCACAATTCCCTGGGGCATGGACAAGTGCCTTGAAAACTCAGTAGATTCAAACAGGGATCAAATGGGTGAAATAACTGAAAGCACCACAAATGGCACCCATCATTCTTAGCACTGTTCCCTTCAGCTCATAGGGCAGCCTTTGGCAGCTGTTTCTGCAGGAGAACGTGTCATTTGTGCTGTAATTGTCCTCCTGCCTGAGTGAGCTCAGCACCTGATGGTGCTTTGGGCTCTCAAGGGTCTCAAGCCCTGCCCAAGGCCTTCAAAGCAGCCCTGCAGGGCTCCTGGGGGTGCTGCTCTCTGCCCCATCCCCACAGCCAGCAGAGTGCATTTGCAGAGGGTGTAGCTCATCCTGTGCAGGCTGTCACCTCTCAGGCCATTTTCTCTCAGCTGAGCAGGATTGTTGGAGTTCCAGGAGCGTGACCTCCCAGCCTTTGTGCGTTTTGCAGCCCAAAGCAGGTCTGTGGCAGGTCTGGTCCTTCAGGGATGCTTGGCCAGGCCCTTTGGCAGGATGATGACAGAGCTGGAGTCCCCAGCCTGGAGTCCCCCCATTCCCCTCTGGGTCACTTTTCCTGCCAGCTTTGAGGCTGTTGAACTTGTCTGGAAGTACAGTGACAATAATGAAAGTGCTTAGAGAACCCTTAGTGTTTCTGAGGTGGTGTCACAGACAGATTTGTGTTTTGAGTACTTCCTTCCTGCTAGTTTTGATCTACAGTGTGTTTAGGGCATTGCATTTTTTTTAGCAGAAATGCTATCTTTATTTTTTGCTCTTTTCTTGCAGGCACACCCAGCTTCCTGTTAAATTTGGGTAGGACAATACTAAAGATACCAATTGTTTGATTTTTGCACCACACTCTGGCACTGTGCTCAAATATAAGGGAAGGATATTGAAATGTCATAGTGCAATCCAGATCCTGTAAATCCAGAGCAGTTCAGATATTGATTTCAGTTGGGATGGGCTTTAGCCAAAAATATGCATTTTATTTAGATGCTGTTTTCATCAGATATCTGTATTATGTTGCTAAATTCATGGAAAGATGCCAATGGGATTGGAGTCTATTGATACTCCCTCAGCAAAAATGCATCCTGGGACTTGAGTTGCCACTTAGTTTGAGGTCAGCAACCTCTTCCAAGAGTTTGGTTAATTAGTGGGGGTGAGCTGATTGCTGCTGGGCCGGAGGGCGTGGAGGAGGCTCTCAGGTGACACAGACTCCATGGGTTACAGAAAATTGCCAAGACAGATGCAGGGTGCATCCCTTGGCATTATTTCAGTGAGGAGGGAGCCCTGGGTTTGATGTGCAATTAAACCTTTAGAACCTCTCAGTGATTGTGTATCCCCATTTTCCAGGAATAAAGCCTTGAATTGCTGTTGGTTTCTAGAACAACCCCTCACACTCCCAGTACTTTCCCCAGCACAGTTTGTTGGTTTGGGCTCCTGTGCCTGGAGCACCCAAAGTGGCGTTTCCCAGCCAGGGAGTCGCTGTGCTCTCCCTGTGTGCAGGAGCTATTTTCCAAATGCAGAGTATAAAATAGGCTGTGTACTGAGTGGGAGGTTCCAGGGCATGATACGTGGCTGCACAATCCCTGGGAGCCAAGCAAAATACTGCTTTTCTATATATAGGCACCTGAAATCCAGCAGCAAAGACACTTCTGAATCCTGCACTCAAAACTGAGTTTTTAAGAAGCACTTTTTACTCCTTAATATTGCAAATTTTTATTATTATTTCCACATGGTTCTGCAGGAGTGCTAAATTCTTTCATGGTGAATTCAAAAGAAATCTAAAAAGATTAAGCAATTTTAAAAAGGCAGAAAATTTTAAATACTGCCTTTTCCTGAGGAAAATAAGTCACTGTATTTGCATTTGAAGCAAGGACTGTAACTTTCATGATTTCTTTGCCCAGATCTTTCCAGTTCTGTACAATTAAGGCAAAGTCTGATTTTCACAGCCACTGTGGTTGGATCTCTCAGCTAAAAGGGACTGAGTTTGGATCTTATCTGGGCACTGGGTTGACTTCAGGAGTGAATTTTGCCAAGGCAGTGACGAGTCTGACCTGGCTCACAGGTCCCAGGGACCCCTGGAGTCTCAGACAATCATCAGCTTTTCACCTTTTGTCACCAATCCAGGACTGTAAGTTTTGGAATATCCGTTTTTAGATAATATCAGCTGAGAAAAGAGGGGGGAAAAGTAAAATCTAGTGCTGGAGCTGAGCAAACAGAGAGGTCAGGGGTTAAATTCTGCCTGTGTGTTGTATATGCTGAAATGTCCTTTTATGAAATTAACCCTCAAATGGAAGAGTAGCTGAAAGCTGTAACACTTGGCCATGCAGCATAGGTCAAAGGTTACCTTTATTCTCAAAAATGGTTTTGCAAATCTTTTTCAGAGCTGATAGATACACACCTTAGCTGGATACAAAACATTATATGAAAAAGAATGACTGTGATCTTTGATCCAAGCAATCAAAAAGAAAGGTAATTGGTATTTTTCTGCCTTTTCTCCAGCTGTGTGTTTCTCTTAATCTTTATTTATTTAGTTTTTCAATTAAGAAGTCATGCCCCTTTTTATTTGGCGTAGAGATTTAAAATATATAGTTTTATTTAATTTTATTTATTTTAATATTCTTTTTCTTCCCCACTTGTGTAGCACAGAGCTGGGGCCTGGTGGGCAGGGAAGGAGAGGTGGGGCTGTGCATGCTGGGCTAAAGGATCCCATCCTTCCAGGCAGGGCAGGTCTGAGGGCACTGTGCCAGCCAGGGTCGGCTTTGCTGCACCAGGTCCTGCCCAGGGCTCTGCTTTGCATGTCCCAGTTCCTGCTGGCCATGGAGCACTGCAGGGAGGAGCCACTGGGCTGAGCCAAGCCTTCCTGAGGAGCCCTCACTGCTGCAGGGTCCCCAAAGGGTCAGTGCCACCTGTGTGGGGCACCCAGGGCATCCCTGGTACCCAGGGGATCTGTGGGATTGTCCCAGAGGGTCAGTGCCACATCCCTGGTACCCAGGGGATCTGTGGGATTGTCCCAGAGGGTCAGTGCCACCTGTGTGGGGCACCCAGGGCATCCCTGGTACCCAGGGGATCTGTGGGATTGTCCCCAGAGGGTCAGTGCCATATGTATGGAACACCCATGGCATCCCTGGTACCCAGGGGATCTGTGGGATTGTCCCAGAGGGTCAGTGCCACATCCCTGGTACCCAGGGGATCTGTGGGATTGTCCCCAGAGGGTCAGTGCCATATGTATGGAACACCCATGGCATCCCTGGTACCCAGGGGATCTGTGGGATTGTCCCAGAGGGTCAGTGCCACATCCCTGGTACCCAGGGGATCTGTGGGATTGTCCCCAGAGGGTCAGTGCCATATGTATGGAACACCCATGGCATCCCTTGTACCCAGAGGATCTGTGGGATTGTCCCAGAGGGTCAGTGCCACCTGTGTGGCACACCCGTGGCATCCCTGGTACCTGGGATGCGTGGGTGGCACAGTGCAGAGGGGTGTGAGTGTGGCACCCTCACAGGGTGCCATTGCCCCCTCAAGGGGCTCCCTTTGTCCCTGGGCTGCTGGCACACAGCCCAGTGTCACCCACAGGAGCACACCCCAGTTTCCATGGGAGGATGAGGGAGGCCTGGCTGTCAGTGGGGCTTGGGCAGGGCTGGTGCCCACCAGGGACACAGACTGCCCCCACACTCCAGCAGCCCCTGGGTCACCTCCCTGGCACCCCAGGGCTCTGTCCCACTCCCACAGCAGCAGCAGGTGACACAGGACACGCTGAGGGTGCCCAGGCAGGCGTTTCCCTGACCTGCATGGCTGCTGGCAGCTGTGATTTCAATATCTTTCTTTATGATTTAATCTTTCACTATCTTGCATGTGTGCCTGTGGCCTCATTTAATCAGTTCTCTCATTAAGCAGATCAATAGTGGTGTGCTCCAGAGCAACCAGTGCCAGGCACCTTAAACAACAATGTTTTATTTATTAATCACATCATCTCCTGTTCCTCTCAGCTAGAAATGAGCAAATAATGACAACTGATACTTGAGATACATTTTAACCACACTGCCAAGAAGAGATAGCTGGGAGTTCAGAAGAGCAGCTTCAGCACACGCTCTGGGCTTCCTCTGAGGTTTAGGCACAGCTCAGTTGCTGATTTGCTCCAGGCAAATTTGGTCCAGACTCAGTTTGGTGTTTTGGTTCAGGCTCAGTTTCTGGTTTGGTTCAGGCTCAGTTTCTGGTTTGGTTCAGGCTCAGTTTCTGGTTTGGTGCAGCCAGATTTGGTCCAGGCTCTGTTTGCTGACTTAGTCCTGGCTCTGTTTGCTGGCTTGGTCCAGGCTCACTTTGCTGTTCAGGTTCAGGCTCAGTTTCTGATCTGGTCCAGGCTCAGTTTCTGATTTGGTTCAGGCTCAGTTTGCTGCTTTGGTTAAGCCAGATTTGGTCCAGGCTCTGTTTCTGGTTTGGTCTATTCAGATTTGGTTCAGTCTCAGTTTGTTGTTTTGGTTCAGGCTCAGTTTCTGGTTTGGTCCGGTCTCAGTTTGCTGTTTTGGTCTAGGCTCAGTTTCTGCTTTGGTCCAGTCTCAGTTTGTTGTTTTGGTTCAGGCTCAGTTTCTGGTTTGGTCCAGTCTCAGTTTGCTGTTTTGGTCTAGGCTCAGTTTCTGATCTGGTCCAGTCTCAGTTTGTTGTTTTGGTTCAGGCTCAGTTTCTGGTTTGGTCCGGTCTCAGTTTGCTGTTTTGGTCTAGGCTCAGTTTCTGCTTTGGTCCAGGCTCAGTTCCTGCTTTGGTGCAGCCCTCTGTCAGACCTGGCTGTGGGCACACGTGCTCTCAGTCCTGGAGCAGATCCCCAGGGATGTGTGACCTCTCTGGCCTCGGGCTGGAGGTGATTTCCAGCCATGCCTTGGGATCATTCCTGTTAATTCACATTTTGTTTGCCTTTAGGGACTCTGGTTGTAGGGTTTAGTGCTGGGACAAGCCCTGACACACTCTAGTGATGCCCAGCCTCACCTGCACCTAACACTCCTCTCTTGGACTGGATTTGGGTGAAGCTCAGGGTGATTGTGGGACATTCAGGCCAGGGATAACAGGGAGCTCTGGACCCTCAGGTTCTCACAAAACCCCCAATTTTCCATGTGGGAGAGCTGGAGGGAGCGGTGCTGGGTGTGCCTGTCCATTGGGTTAATGCTCACACTGTTCCCCTGCACCTTTCAGCCCTGCTCAGGCTGCAGCCCCTGTAAGCTCAGCCCACAGAAGCCACTGCTGGCCTCAGGGGAGGGAAAGTGAAGTTTGCAGGCTGAGTCAGCATTTCACCACAGCATCTCACCTGCCCAGAGCCGGCCCTAAAGAGGGAACAACCAAAGCTGGACACTCAGAGCCTCTTCAGGGAGCCCCACTGAATTATCTGCTGTGTTTCACTTCATGTTTAACCCTTCCTAGAGGCAGATGACTGCTGGCTCTGCTGTTTCCATGACTGTATAGATAAAAGGAATAGGTAAAACTCATCTGTGGTATTTTTGGTAGCACAAACAAGTGTGTTGATAAATAAATTGCCTGCAGCCTCAGCCCACTTGTTTCTCAAAAGGAAATGACCCTCTAAGAGTGGGTGCCCACTTCTTTTACCTCACTGCTATTTTTAGCCGAGGCTGTGAAAACTTTCCATTGAAGAGCTGCTCCTGTCATTTCCTGGGTAGGGCAGGCAGGAAGCTGTGAGTGAGCAGAGGAGGCTCTGCTCAGGCTGGACCGACCTCCCCTCCCTCTGGCTGCTGCCCTGCACTGCACAGAGCCCTCCCCGAGCACCCAAACCTTCCTGCTGTGCCACAGCTCGCCCCAGAGCCAGCAGCTGGCACTGGCAGGTGGCATGCTGGGCAGGAATTCTGCTTTTCTTGCCCAAATCATCTCAATCTGGCTCAAATCAGGCATCTCCAGCTGGAGTTAGGCAAAGCTGAGCCATGGGCTGTTGTTACTGGTGGCATTTCTGAGCATGGAGTTCCTGGAGTACAGCCCCCCACATCCAGGAGCTTTGCAAAAATACTGATTTAACTTCCTCAGAGACAAATCCCAGCATGCAGAGAGGAAGGAGATTTCAAACCATGAATTGTAAATACTGAAAACTAATTCATGTGCTCCCCTTCCCAGAGACTTGCCACAGACTGGGCACCAGGTCTTTTAGATAGGGGAAAGTAGTGAAATTCTATGTTAATTAATACTGTGTTAATTAATGTTTCTCATAAACATTTTTTAGAAATTGGATAGAATATAGAGGAGTCTTAGAGCTGCAAACCTGAGGATTAATCAGTCTTGGGCGAGGGCCAGCTTTGGTTTGTTAGTCCCTGTTCCAGCCCTTAAATATCAGCAGGGAGAAGTCATTTAGATCTGGGGTCTGAAATCTAGAAAATTTAATGTTCTTGTTTAAAAGCAAATTAGTCAGAGTAACTGAGCAGTTTCCACACTGTGATGGATACAGCACCAAGGGGCTGCAGGTGAAATGGAGCCCCAAAGATGCAGTTCTGGATTCTGCATCAATTGCTCATGGTTTAGGGCTCTCTTATCAAAGTGCAGAGATTTCTGCACCTAAATTCTAGGGAGCACCTGAATTCTAGAGAGAGAATTGTTGTTCCAGGAGGTGCCAGAGAGTGCTTTAGGCAAGTGAGTGTGAAGAGTTGCCAGGAGACATTGGCTGTTGTAATTAAAGTGATATTGTTCTGACTTTTATACAGACAGCAGGGCTCTTCAGTGTATTCTCTTGAGCTTTATTGTCAAGCCTGTCCCAGCCTCTCCCACAAACAGTGCAGGCTGTTTGTGCTCCACTCTGCAAATAAATGATAATAAAGGTGTAAAGCAGCTAGAGTCTAGAGTGGGATTAAAAAATACCAATCATAAACCACCCAAATGCAACCTTTTCCACCTGAATTGCAGTGTCTGTGTTTTCATCACTGTTCCCTATATTTCCTCCACACCTGGCCTTTTTCTCTTTAAAGTATTTTTCGTTCAGCCCAGTGGAAGTGTTGAAATGCTTGGATAGCAAGAGCTGTTCCTTCCTTTTCCCCGGGGTAAGGGCAGTGTCTGTGGCACAGGCAGTGTGTGTGACAGGCCCTGGGCACATCCCTCTCTCTGTTTTATGGCACCTGAATCACACTGAACACAGTGAAACCCCCTCTCTCCCCTCCTTCCCCCTTGCCTTCCCAAAATGTGTAATGTGGGCAAACAGGATCATTATTCATTATTTAGATTTTAATAAAACTGAGTTACGAATGCAGGGGGGATGTTTGCAGCTTGACTGCCCAAGGATTGCTTTTACTTTTTACTTGTCATGATGTTGGAAGTGCTTTAATGTTTCCTCCTCTTTCTTTTATTTCCCAGTTAACGAAATTATCAGGAAGGAATTTTCTGGACTCCCTGCCAGAAGTCAGACATAGAAGAAGAGATTTGTGAGACAACTTTTACCAAATCCTTCCACAAGTGACCTCTTAGATCCTTCCAGCGCCCCTGCAACCTCTGGCTTCCTTTGCAGTTCATCTCCAGGCAGAGACTCAGTGCAAGGAACAATGAATTGGCACCAAGCGACAGCCTTGGCTGAGCAGCTCGCCACCTCTGTGTGTAAACAGCACGCAGGACACCCTTCCTTCCATCCAGAGCCCTCATTGTTCTCCTGGAACAGAGCATCTGTCTGAGGAAACACTTCAAGCCTGCTGCAGCCCATCTGTCCGTGCGTCCATCCATCCATCCATCCATCCATCCGTGGGGGGAGACAGGAGCCGTCCCTGGGCAGGGCACTGGGGGTGGGAACAGAGTTACATTATATGTATTCATGGAATATAACACCGTCCTGCAGGGCACTGACAGGGATTTGCTCTCCAGGTCTCAAAGCCCTCCTGAGAAATGTTATTATTGTAGGAAACTGAGGCAGCCAAGCTCGCTCAGCCTTCAGCCAGTCCAGGATCAAAGTTTGCTCTGAGCACTGGGGTTGGTGTTTCAGACAGGAGATCTCTGCTGAATCCAGGAGTTTCCTTCATTTTTCTTGTCAGACTGGATAGGAATGTGAAGGAGAGGGATTCTCATAACCAACCAGTGAAAAGAGCAATTCAGCAGTTGCAATGCCTGCCCCAAGGTAAAATAAACCCAGGTAAACCAGAGATTAATATATAGGAGTCACAGTAAATCCAAAGATTTTATGATTGATCCTTGTTAGTATTTAGGCAGTGTATGAACACACCTTAGATATTTTCTCTCTAACAAATCATTGCTGTTTCTTTCCATGTAGAACCTGCTCTTGGCTCATAACTTGTCTCATTTAGCAGCTGGAACATTTACTCACCCGAGCTGCTGAGGAAAATAATTGCATCTTGCAGAAGCCATACATTCCAGAGAAAATAGACACTTATTTATATTCACCTGGCCTCTTTAGCTTTGCAAAGCTACCAGCAATTCCTGGAAAGGTTCCATTTCCATGAGAGTTAGCATTTTGTTATGTTTTGCTTCGTGTGTTAGAATATCCTGTCCTGACTCCTGCTTAGCACATTCCAGGTAACCACTGCCACCTGCAGTTGTACAAGTTAGAATATTTAGGGGAGTCAGGGATAAAAAGGCTTCTGAGTGGGTAACCAGTGTACAGTAAAAGATAGCCATAATATTGTAGGAATTCCATAGTAATCTTTCCTGGTTTTATAAACAAAGAATGCTGATATTTTTGGGAATGCAGAGCCTGAGCTCTGCTCTAGAGCACAGTGAAATTCATCCCGTTTTCAGTTGTGTCACAGTAAACTTGGCAGAATACCAGCGTGAACAGCAGGAATGAGGGGATGGGAATACAGCAGAGCAGCCTCAAAATTGGTTCCCCAATGTCTCAAGGAAGATTTTGCACAATCCCTGCAGAGCATGGCTTGGTCCAACAGAAATCTCTTCAGGACCATCAGGAAGAAGGTGAGCTCTGCCCTGCAGGTGCCCTGGCCAAGCCTTAAAAGTGGCCTTTTTTTCATTTTAATTTTTTAATTGCTGATTTTTACAGAAACAAAAGTGAGGCCCAGCCTTGCTGAAGAGGGGAATTCCTGTTAGGGAGCTCTCAGCAGGACTGACTGGCTCACACGCCTCAAAAAGCTATTTTGGATTGTTCAAAGCTGTCACTGGGCCAGAATCTGACACATATTAGGGGTTTTTAGTGCAGTCTGATGAATGAGACATTCTGACATATTCTAAAGGCCAAAAGTTGCCTTGTCAGAAGTTCTGTGCTATAGCTGAGTAAAAGAACAGACCAAATTCATCTCCCAGTTTCACACTTGGATGTTTCAAACGTTTTCCATGATCCAACCTGTAAAGTATAGGAGAAATTTAAAAAACAACCCAGAAACCCATCCACAGAAAAAAAAAATCTTCAGCTTAGTGGCAGAACCTTCTCTTTTGCTGGATTTTAAATAGAAGCTCAAAGAAGCCCAGGCAGGTCTTTTCAGATCTGTGATGTGCTGCTGCTGCTGCTCTCGTGATTGTCTGCAGCAGCTACTCATCAATTTAGGAGAATTTTTTGCATATTTATTTTTAGATAATATCAATTTACAAAAGGGTGTTGGAAGTAAAATCTAGTGCTGGATCTGAGCAAAGGAAAAGGTCAGTGTTTAAGTTCTGCCTTCTGGATTGTTGAGGCTGAAATTTAATTAATTAAATTAACCCCCAAAGGAAGGAGTAGCTGAAACCTTGGAGCAAAGGCTGTTCAGGGCCCAGGGGGAGCCAGGCAGGCACAGCCCTGCAGCCAAAATACCCCAGATTTCCACTGTGCTCATGTGTTTCTCAGGCCCTTTGCTATAGAGGGGACAGAGGGTTGGGTTTTCATTTGTTGGATTTATTTTTGGGGGTTGCTTTTTTTTTTTGTTTGCTTTTTTTTGTTGTTGTTTGATTGGAGGGATTTTTTTAGGGTTTGGTTTTGGTGTTATTTTTTTTATTTTTTGGGGCTGAATTTTTTTGTTTGGGGTTTTTTGGGGAAGGGGTTTTTAATGTGCTACAGGTGCTCTAGCCATGCTTGCACTGGCTGTATTCCCTCCTCCTCTTTAATGCATAGGTATTAATCTGTGTACATATACAGTGCACAATGTCATTTATGTAATACACCCACGCAGAGAGGGGCTGTTTACACGGGCTGGCAGTGACAGGACAAGGGGGGAATGGCTTCAAACAGCTTTAAATCAGAAATTAGGATAAAAATCCTCCCTGGGAGCACGGGGAGGGGCTGGGCTGGAATTGCCAGAGCAGCTGTGGCTGCCCAGGATCCCTGCAGTGCCCAAGGCCAGGCTGGACATTGGAACATCCTGGGACAGTGGGACAGTCCCTGCCATGGCACGGTGGCACTGGGTGTGCCTGAGGTCCCTGCCAGCCCAGGCCATGCCCTGCTCTCTGTGGGTGCATTTTTTATTTCATCCATGGTTAGAAAGGAACACCCGTGCAGAGCTGGGTCCCTCCTGTGCTGCCTCCCAGCAGCTCAGCTTGGAGCCTTCACCCCGTGTATTCTGAATTTTAGGGGTTCAGCCACAGCTGCACGAGCTCAGGCTCTGCTGCCCCACCTGCTTTTCCGTGCAACAGTAATTAAATAATTCAGCTTCAACCACCTTTGTATTTATTTCCGGAGAAAAGGAGCATCCTCAGATGTAGTGTTGTGCATTGTTGTCTCTTTAAAAAGGAAACTGATACGTTAAAATATATAGCTAGGCTGAAGAATTTCAATATATACAGCACTAAATTATTTCCTGTCCTTGCTGAGCAGAGTTTTTCCAGTATTAGTATTTCTGTTCCTTAGTACAATTTCTCTCTGTAGAAGCACGAGCTTAGCCTTGGAAGAGTTAATAGCATTTTGTGAGCAATTTGTTCTCACTTTATCTGGAAGATAGCCATATTTGCACATGAGGAAATTCTCTCTTTCCTCAGTTATCTGAATGTTTCACCACAGTGCCTTCCTGCCATTGTACCAAAGGCCTACAAATATCTTGTCTGCGGGGTGAACAACTCTAATGCATTTTCCATCAAAGTTGCACCATGTGAAGTTCATGTTGGAACTCAAAGGTTCATCTCTTTTTATTTGTCTTTTGTGTGTGTGTGTGTGTGTGTGTGTGTGTGTGTATTTTTTTTAACTTCCATTTTTCCATCCGAGCTTTGGCTGCGAATACAGGATGAGCTTCTATAAACTCTGCATCAAATATACGTAGAATAAAAATCATCATTCATGATATGTAAACAGTCTGAGAGTGCAGTGGGAGTGGGCAGATATCAGGAAGATTTTTTTTTGTCAGTTATGAGTGTTGGAAGTCGAGTTTGCCAGGAGAGCTACTTGCAATGAAATACAAAGTCCTGGTTTTGTTTTTCTCCATGAGAATGAGCAAAAAATGAGATCTGAGCAACAGCAGAGGAGTGAAAGTGTCTCATGTATGTTGTTTTTACCGGGAGAAAGAATGTAGGAGAGTCATGGGTTTTGCACTTGCTTTATTTGTATCCATGTAAATATGTATTCCCCCATTCTCCCCATAGGAATACAGCGTTTCCTGAATGTAGAGGATTTCCAGAACCAGCACTATGTTATTCTCCAGTGTATAAAAAGCTGCTGCTTCATTACATATCTAGACCAGTCCTCAAAGTAGCTAGCATGTTTTTTAAAGTGCATTTTGTAATCCGTATCTTTACAACAAAAGTGACTGTGCTTTTTGTCTGACCAAATATGCAACAACTTTTGGATTAAGGTTTGTATTTATAAAGGATCAGTTTTCATTTTCTCAATGCCTTACTTTTCTATGCAATTGTTGTTGAATTGTTGTTGTCCTAAAAAAAAAAAAAAAGAAAAAAAAGATGTATTTGATAAATTTCCCAAAGACTTCAAAGACAGCTTTAAACGCTTCAGAAATATGTTTCTAAATATTTCAATCTGACTTTTTCCCCTGCATTTCTTTCCAAATTGCTACTTAATAGGGAACAATGATCTGCCAGATGGGACTCAGGAAAATGGCTGTCTTAATTTCAAATCTTAAAACGATTCAGATCCTCGTAATTTTTACACCACTTAAAATCATCTGATGTTCCAGATTAGCTGCAATTCCGAGTGTTTGTTATTTATGTTCCATATTCCTGTGCAATAGGAAGAGATGCCACTGCTGGGTCTCAGTGGGGTGAATTGTAAGATTCTCCAGAAAGCAACTCTTTTCCTCATCATTTACATTGCAGTGGTTCCTTACCTGTGAGGCGGCACTCTGCCATCACACGTGGAAGATTGTAATTCTTTATTCATCTCAGTTCACAATGGATAATCCTCCCTTGGAATGTTTGACATCAGATTGGCATCTGTGTCTTTAATATCTGCTGGTTCTAACTGCAGGGCTCCCAGCTGACACCAGCTGTAGCTACCAGCCAGTGTCCAACCCACCCTGGTCTGTTCAAGGGTTTTTTGCCATTTGTGTTGTTTCAGCGGTACAAAAATATAAATTAGTACCTGCACATTGCAATAAACTTCATCCAAAGGTGCTGATGGTGCAAAGATGTCCTCAAATGCAAAAAGTTACCTGGGGGGATTGAGTTTCCTTCTGTAACTCCTAAAACAGCAACATTGGGCAGAAAGCTCCAGAAGTCTCAGAAATTAGTAATGTTTGTAAAGGCCAGGAGTGCCCAGATGTGCTGCTGTACCAGCAGTTTCTGCAGCATGGACTCTGCTTGGAGCACCACTGTGCTGGTGGCACCTGGGCACAGAGAGCCTGACCAGTGCTGGCACTCACATTTTCCTCTGTGTCATTCTGAAGTGATTCCCCCACAGCCAGCCCTCCCTGCCCTAGGTGTTCAGGTAAAGCCATATTTTAACAGACACACGAGTGAGCACTCACATCATCCTGACTGATGTCTTTTGAATCAAGTTGCCTTTTCAAAAACCCAGCTCTCACAATTGAAAAGGGGTTTATATCATTCACATTCCTACAACAACGTTGTTAACCTCCAATGTAATGATTTTTTTGCTATCTGTAAAGTATTTTTATATATTGCCTGTACTATGGTAGATTAGCAATAAATGAAAGGGCATCATCTGCTGCAAGAGTGTTTGGTCTGTTCTTGAATACCTGTACTGCCTTTGATAAATGAATATCAGGGGCTGAGTCACCCACTTGTCTTCTTGTCCTGTCACCCTCAGGAATGCTCAGGAGTGTTGTGCCAAAGGATTGCAGAGCATGGAGCATTCATCACTAATGGGCTGCTCAGCTCCCCTCTGGGTCAGGCCCTGTGGCTGAGGCTGCTCTCACTGACACTTCTTCATTTCCCTCTTCTCATTTTCTATCCCCAAACCCCAATAAAAAGCCCCAAACAATCCACACCAGCAGGTACTGCAGAGCCTTAATAAAGCAGTAATTTCCTTCTGCATCTGTAGATGCTTTTTTAGAGACTGAGGATGGACTCCATTTCACTTTTTTTCATCTAAATCTTAATTCTGCATTTCTCTGCTGGAGACACTAAAAGAGACATTTTCATACTGCTGTGCTGGAGGGATGCCCAGAGCCCATTATGGCCCAGTGAGAGTCGAGTTTATGCAGCGTTCAATTAAAGACATTTACCTTAACAAAATCAATATTATCCTTTGCATTTAAACCCAGAGAATTCAAACCATATTCCATGCATTTGTTGGCCGTGGAGCAAGTGTTTTGCCTTGCTTATTCACAAAAGCCTCAGAGCAGGGGCCATGTGGAAGTTCTTAAGTCCCAAGCCCTGCACAAAGGCTGGGAGCCTCAGGAACCAGACAGGCTTGGCCAACAAAGAAGCTGTTACTGGCTAGGAGAGAACATTTTATGATGAGCAAATATATGGCACACAGGATTTCAGCTTTATTCAGCAACAGGAAAATTTAAGTAACTTAACCTGGAAATTCCACAGCTCTGGTCTGAGGAGTTGAGCACCTGACCTGATCCTCTGGCTTTAATTTACGTCTTGGGGCTGAATTAAAGGACTACAACAGTACCCCAGGTTTTTCGTCTTAACGGGAAATTTCCTGGATTTTGTAGACTTAACTCGCTCTTTTGTAACCCTTCAACATAGCTGAGTTTTTTCCCAGTTTCAGGGTAGCAGCAAGGCAGAGAAGCCCATGTTTCTAATGAACATCTGGCTCTCGTATGAGCACTCGCGTGCTCCGCTGTGTAAATATGCGATTTACAGCTTCTTCTTCTTCCCTGAAATACAGATGTAATTTAGGCAATTTAGGGAGCTGCCTTTCAGCTTCAGAGCAGATTCTTTTCTCAATACATCACCACTGGCTTGCTCAGGTGGCCAGGCTCAACTGGGCTGCTCCTCACAGGGAATTGGAGCTCCCACCCTCACCATCCTCACCTTCCCCATCCCTGTGCCTGGCTGGGACTGGCTGCTCCTCTGAGCTCAGCTTCTCCGGGGGTAGAGGGGCTTGAGTTTATCTTATTTAAGGAAGGCAAAGCCCCAGCAGAGGATCTGAGCTTCTGCTAACCCAAAGGGCAAAACTGCACAGGAAATTGCTGAGGTTTGAGGGATCACTTACCCTGAACTGCTGGGAGAGGCTGGCAGGAGCTGCCCTGCTCACGAATGGATCACAGGCAGGCACTGGGGGTGACTGCGGCCCAAAGGCACCTCTTCATTCCACAGACCAAACTAAGCCAAATGCAGGAGGCACGGGGGCAGCCACTAAAATAAACCCGCTATCTTGCTCAGCCATACATACCCACAAAGAGCAGAAGGCTGCATGTCCTTGGGCTGCTGCAGCACAGGGTGGCAGTGCCACCTGCAGGGAGCTGAGCACAGCCCGGCTGGGAGCCCACCTGAGGGACCCAGGGGAGCAGGGCTGGCCATGGAGGGACCCTGGGTGTTGGATTGTGCCCTTTTCTGATCCAGAGATGGGGCAACTGAGGGGCATTTTAAAAACCTTTATTCCATTTTCAGTCTCATGAGAAGGGTGAGAAAATACAGATGTTATAATTCACACCATCACAATCAAAAACCAACTATTTCCTAATTACATTAGAAGTGTTTCTTGGCCTATCAGCTTTGGCCAGGCCATGCTGTAAATGCCCTAAAGCCAGTCATCTAAAATTACCCTTCATAAGTCCTACTACAATGCATGTTTCATAACTCTATTTCTCCAAATTATCCAGTCTTATTTACATCCTTTGAAACTTGTTTCTAGCTCCATTTCTCTCTCAACAATCCCTATCCTATTCAATAGCATTTCTCTGTGCCCCTTTCTCTGTGCCATTTGCAATGCCCCTCTCTGGAGCCCGAGTCCTGAGCTGTCCAGAGGCAGCTGACAGTGCCTGAGGCTCCCTGGAGGAGCTGCACACCAGCAGCACACACTGACCCAGGGCTTCCCCAAAGCTTCTCTTCCAGCTTAGCTGTTAAAAGACAAAGGGGGGAGCAGGGAGAGGAGATCACCCCACCAAGTATATTTCTTGGTTGCTGAGAGACTTCAAATCTCCCTAATGAATAAACACAGCACACTTAATTTTGTTTATGAAAACAGACTCATTGTGATGGCAAAAAGCATGAGTCAGTGCCCGGGCTGAGGGGAGAGAGCAGCTGGAGACACTCACCGAGGAGCAACGCCTCGGAAAGCGGAGCAGCTCCTCTCCAGCGGAGCCAAGAGCTGCAATTCCTGCTCTAACACAAACCACCAGCACACAGGGACGGGGAGAGGCTTCCTCAGGGCCTGCCTGCTGAGCACATACTGCCAGGAGAGCTGCAGGTCTGGGAGGGAGCAGCGGGCACTGCCCAGCCCAGCTCAGTCTGTCCTGGGCCCTGGGCTGGGCCCTCACCAACCCAGCACAGCACCAGACCCTGGAGGAGGAGGAGGAGGAATTGCTGAGCCACAAAACATCTTCCCCATTCATCCCTGTGTCCCCCCTGATGTGTCTGGCATTTATTTTGCTTGAAAATGAGCCAGGTGGGACCTGAAACTGCTCCCATGGCCAGGTGGGATCTGAAATTGCTCCCGTGGCTTCCTGGCCTGGTGAAGGTCCTGAGGCTTCACACCAGCAGGTGCAGCAGGAGCAACATTTCCTTGAACTGATTTTGCTGTCCAAGAAATGGCTCACCATTGGGTTCCCTTCCCAAATCCCATCTTCCCAAGGGAACTCCAGTGTCCAGAACACCTGAGGGTCCCTGGGCTGTGACACTGAGCCCTAAGGTGACACTGCCAGCAGCACCCTGCAGAGCCAGCCTGGCAGGTCTCCCGCTGCTCCTCAGCATGCCTTCATTTCTAAATGAGCCAATAACCCCAGCCCTCCCTCCAGCAGGGCCTGCTGCTCCCTTCCCCAGCTCCACTGGTGCAAATCTGCCCCATCTGCAGGAGGGATGGAGGAACGAGGGATGGAGGAACGAGGGATGGAGGAACGAGGGATGGAGGAACAAGGGATGGAGGAACAAGGGATGGAGGAACAAGGGATGGAGGAACAAATCTGCCCGATCTGCAGCAGGGATGAGGGTGCTGAACAAGGAGCCTCTCAGCAGCTCTCCCTGCACAGAGCCCCTTTGTGAGCTGGGGGTAACACACAGGGCTCTGTTCAAACAGAATGGGCCAGACACAAGCTCAACGCTTTTCCTTCCTTCCTTAAAAAAGAAATTTTAAAAAAGGAACACATTTTCAGAAGGCCAAGCATGGAGGAAGGAAAGAAATTTCAATTAAAAATGTTAAATTGCAATTAAGAGCCTTAAAAAGCTAAAATCACTCATCTTGCATTGGTAATGCCGCCACATACACCACAGGAGACAGACCAAGCTGTCCCAGCTCCCCAAAAATATCCCACAAAGACTGAAACAAGGAGAGATGTAAAATTCTGAGTATTCCACTGGCCAGGGGAGGCAGAGAGGAGCCTGTCCCTGCAGTTACAGCCTTTGAGGGCAAAATCACAATGAACCAGGAAGGAATGATGGATCTTAGCTTGTCCAGCACTAAGGGCCCTTTTAGGCTTCTGCCATGCAGCAGAGAGAGGTGAGGGCTCCTGGAGCCTGGGCCTTGCTCTACAAGCACACAGACATTATTTTCAGATAATTAAACCAGTTCTCTGACAGATATTTAAACCACTTTTCTGACAAACCATTGCCTGCCACACCTGCTGGCACAGCAAGGCTGGGGCTCATGGATTTTTATCACTAAAACCTGCACCTTTAGCCAAAAACCCACAAGCTATAGAAAATATAAATCAACAGCTATAGAATAATAATAATTAAAAAAAAAAAAAAAAGAAGTATCTTCAGCAGACTGAGAGGTCACATTTATGCATGGTAAAATGGTGTCTGGGATGCAGGAGTCCCAGGGCTGTGTGGGTGCAGGATTTTCCCCCTGGTTTTGCCCTAACTGGCATCAGAAGGCAGACACAGAGCTCAGAGGTGACTGTGAGTGGTCCCAGCACCACTGCTATGCCTGGGGCTGGCTGTACCTGTTCTGTTATTTGCTGTGCTCCCTGCCCCACTCCCAGGGAATCTCCTGCCCAGGGGTTGCTGCTCAGCCATTTCCAACAGTAACTGCATGCTCCACTTGGAGAATTCTTTTCAAACTTTGTTAAGTGTCAAATGAAGCCCTGGATAAATAAAGGCCAGCAAGAAATACCAGAGGTCCTTCTGCAGCCTGTGTCAGTTCCAGGCCAGCCTTTCTGTTACTGCAATTCACAGAGAAATTGCCAGAAAAGAGTGAAAACTCTGTGATCTGAGACCTTCTGTTGTTTTCCTTTTTGGTACCAGACTTGTCCCCTAAAGCTCAAGCTGGTTGAATCACAGATGGATCCTTTTCCAGCTGCTTTGAAGTTCCTGATTAAACAGTGACTTTTCATGGATCTTCAGTACAAAGCCAATTCCTCAGCTGCCACAGCAGCACAAATGGGAGAGGATGTGACACCAGCCCGAACTAAGTGCCAGAAGTTTCATATAAAACCTGGGACAAGTTTTATGTAAAACCTGGGACAATTCCTCCTCTGCCTCTCACAGAAGTGGAAATTCCAGGTTCCCTGGCTCCAGAGGAGGGAGCAGAGGCAGCACCTCCCCAGGAGCATCCCTGGCACCACTGGGTCCCCATTTTGCTGTGCCCCTGGTACAGGAGGGTTTTGGCCCTTCTAAACACACAAACAAATCATGGTGAATAATAATTATCCCTAAGATCCAAGGGAAATACTCTATACCCAAAAGTACTTCTAATTCAGGGGGGAAAAAAGTGTATTAAAAACTAATTCTGTGGTACTGAAGTTGGCTCAGAGCAGCCCCTTTAAAACAAACAGAAACCCTCCCTGAGCACTGTAGATGAGTTGGCTTCTCCCCAGGCAGCTCTGATTGAAATCAAAGGCAGATGTGAGGGCAGGGCAGCAGCTCCAGCTCTCCCAGCAGCCCTGGCACGCTCGGGGGATCTCCAGCACAGGGAACGGGCTGGGGCTGGGGCCACCCCATGGCCAGAGCCCCCCGTGCCCCTGCTGTCCCCAGCCCAGCCTGCTGAGCTCACACTGCAGGGCTGGGCCCGGGGGCTCAGGGAGAGATGAGGTTCCATGTGTCTGAGGGGTCTGTGTGCAGCTCAGTGGGAGCAGCTCAAATTGCCCAGGATGGGCAAAATCCTCCTGCACAGAGGGGCTCCGTCACCCCAGAGTGAGGAGCTGAAATTCATTCCTGCTTTGTGCTGGGGTTGAGCAGGGTCCTTCTGCACAGAGGGGCTCCATCACCCCAGAGTGAGGAGCTGAAATTCATTCCTGCTTTGTGCCAAGGATGGGCAAAATCCTCCTGCACAGAGGGGCTCTGTCACCCCAGAGTGAGCAGCTCAAATTAATCCCTGCCTTGTCCTTGAGGATGAGCAGAGCCCTCCTGCACAGAGGGGCTCTGTCACCCTTTTGAGGAGCTGAAATTCACCCTTGCCTTGTGCCAAGGATGGGCAAAATCCTCCTGCACAGTGGGGCTCCATTCCCCCAGAGTGAGGGGCTGAAATTCATTCCTGCTTTGTGCCAAGGATGGGCAAAATCCTCCTGCACAGAGGGGTTCCATTCCCCCAGAGTGAGTGGCTCACATTCATCCCTGCTTTGTCCTTGGGATGAGCAGAGCCCTCCTGCTCAGGGCTCCATCCCCCAGAGTGAGGGGCTCCCATTCAGCCCTGCTTTGTGCCAAGGACAGACAGAGCCCTCATGCTCAGGGCTCCATCCCCCAGAGTGCAGCCAGCAGCAGCAGGGAGCTGGCACAGGCTGGGCAGGAGGAGCCCTGAGCAGCTCCAAACTCCTCTAAAAGAGAACTGAAGAAGAGAGTGAGATGATAAAAGAGGTTTTGTGCTGCGCTGGCAGAGGAGCAGAATTGATGATGTGATGAGTCAGTTCCCTCTCCAGCATTAACAATCTCCACATCCCTGTTCCAAAAGCAGCCTCTGTTCGAGCTCCCTGGCTCCAGGATCATCCCTGGGACAAGGATCTGCCTTCTCTCAAATGTGACTCTTCCTCTGGGACCACGACAAATGGTTCCAGGGCTGAGGGGCAGCCTGGCCTCTGGGCAGGACAGAATTCTGTGGCAAAGTACATCCCATGTGAATGATCCTATTTACAGCACGAATTTCAGCCCAGTCCAGCTTGCCCTACCCAGAAATATTAGGAGAAGTGAACTTGAAAACTGATCCACTTCCACATGCAGAATGGAGCTTTGCAGGATTCCTTTGTTTTTGGGGTTTTTTGGAAGTCCTTAGCCCTGGGAGCACCCCCTGCACTGCCACCCAAGCACTCCCTGCTGCAGGATGTGCCCATCACACCAATGACACTCTGTCTCTTGGCAAAGATGTGCCAAAGGAGGCCTGACTCACAGACCTGCTCACCAACAGCACTGAAATTCCCCTGGAAGTGTCCACAGAAGCAGAGGGAGGAGATAACCAACCCTCTCTCTGGATTAGCTCTCTCTGGACAGCGAAAACCTGGAATATCCCTGCAGCAGGGTGTGAGCCTGCCATAACAGAGAGCCTCAGCAGCATTGGTTTTACTCATTTTGTCCTTTTCTCTAAAACAAAATAATCTCAGGATGGCAATGCCATTAAAATAGAGAAGGTGGAAATAAGATTCTTGCTAAGAAACCACTCACCAGCATGGCCACAGATAAAAGATCAGCTCTGCTTCATGACTCATCTCTGAATCTACAGTGAGTTAAATACTCAAGTACTTTGAATTTTATGTGGTCACAATAAATAGCACCAGGCAATTGAATTCACATCCTCAATGTGCAGCACTTGGTTGAGGGGAGCTCTCCACCTCTCCATCTGCTCTCTCTTCCCCGCTTCTCTTATTCCTGCAGCATCTTGCATTTCTACCTCCTCTTTCTCCCAGAAGATCACAGAACCCTGAAAAGCACTCCCAGCTCTGCAGAACCACTGGGAAAGAACTGAGGAAATAGTCCATGAATCTCTACAGGAGCAGCTTTTGAACTCTTTACACTCTCACCTGCAGGCTTGGGCACTGAGGCAGGGTCCCAGGGCAGCACAGTCCATGCTGGTCCTTCCTCCAGCAGGGAACACGCTGGCTTCACTAAACAATAACAATAAATAAAATAAAATAAATAAATAAATAACAGCAGCCTCTGGTCTAACAGTGCACAATCCCTGCTGGAGCCCTGCACACACAGCCCTGTGTGTGTCCCCCGAGCCCTGCACAAAGGCTCCCATTCTGCCCCAGCCCTGCCCTGCAGACAGAGCTGGGGCTGCTGCAGCCCAGAGAGCCCTCACAGGAACCCAGGGGCAGGCTGGGCTGGAAAGGGGCTGGGACACTGCCCACGGATGGCCCAGCACATCCCAGAACCTGGGCAGGGTGGCTTTACTGATCCCGGTGCCTGCTGACCCTGGAACACAAGGAACAACCATGGTTTCAGTGGAGGAACCTCAGTGAGCATCCAGCTCCTCCAGAGCTGCTTCTCAGCCTTCCTGCTGCTGCCAGAAAGGGTTTCAGTGCTGAACCCAAAGCTTCCCTTTGTTGTGCAGCTCTGAATGCACTGGGGCTGCCCCAGCCAGGAGATCCCTCCCTGCAGCACCAGCAGCTCTCACCTGGTCCCTTTAGGACACACAGGTCCCTCCCTGCAACACCAGCAGCTCTCACCTGGCTCCTCCAGGACACAGAGCCCCCTCTGGCTCAGCAGCTGCCCCATTCCCCCCTCGTGCCCAGGTGTGCACCCCCATGGCAGCACCTGCAGCACTCCCAGCCCGGAGGCTCCTGTGGGAGGGGGTTTGGGCCAGGCAGGGGCTGTGCAGGGTCAGCCCTGAGCAGCACCAGCCCCCTGGGCTCATTCCCAGCTCAGAGGGACATGAGGAGCACGCTGTTCTGGGCTCTGCTGGGACATCTGCACTGCATTACAGCCTGCTCAAAGAAATGCTGTCTACATTAAGTACAAGTATTTAATTAGCACTTCATTTAGAGCATGTGGTACAGCTCACAGCTCCAATTCAGGCCAGAGATGGTTTTCAGGGGTGGGTGGAAGCAGGGGGTGATGCCAGGAGAGCAGAGCAGCTCCCAGAGCCTGCAGGGACCTGCCCTGCCCTGGCACAGGAGAGCGAGCACAGCTCACAGGAGCCTCTGCCACGAGTCCTGAGCTCCCCTCCCTGCCCACCTGTGGCACTCCCGGCCCCAGGGAGGGAGGGAGGGAGGCTGTGCCTGCTCCTGGGGGAGCTGGAGGCTGATCCCATCCACCCCTGAGCCCAGCACAGCCCAGCCCGGGGAAGCACCGATGATTCAGGCACTGCTGTGAGTCACCCCCATCCATCCATCCATCCATCCATCCATCCCCCATCCATCCATCCATCCACCCATCCATCCACCCACCCATCATCCATCCATCCATCCATCCCCCATCCATCCATCATCCATCATCCATCCATCCATCCATCCATCCCCCATCCAAACATCCATCCATCCATCCAAACATCCATCCATCCATCCATCCAAACATACATCCATCCAAACCTCCCTTCATCCAAACTTCCATCCATCCACCCCTCCCTCAATCCATCCATCATCCATCCATCCATCCATCAATCCATCCATCCATCCATCCCTATCCATCCATCCATCCATCCAAACCTCCCTTCATCCAAACATCCATCCATCCATCCATCCATCCATCCATCCATCCATCCATCATCCATCCATCATCCATCCATCCATCCATCATCCATCCATCATCCATCCATCCAAACCTCCCTTCATCCATCCCTCCCTCAATCCATCCATCCATCCATCAATCCATCCATCCCTCCCTCAATCCATCCATCCATCCATCCATCCATCCATCCATCCATCCATCCATCCATCCATCCGTCCATCCATCCGTCCATCCATCATTCATCCATCATCCATCCATCCACCATCCATCCATCCTGCAGGATCTTCTCTGTATTTCTGTGTATTTCACACCTCTCAAGCCCAAGTTCTGATCTGGCCAACCTTGGCTTTTTGCATCTGCTTGGATCCCCAAATCCAGCTGGTTCTGTAGTACCTACAAAAAGCACAAACAAACAAAAATCCCTTGGAACACGCAGCTGTAATATTATCAGAATAAATCTCCACCAGACAGAACAAGCAGCTGTGGTTTTGTGGGGTTTTATACACAAATGCACATGCATCTATCTGCTCATGTACATGGAGATCTATAAATACAGCTATTTGGGAATATATGATCAAAAATCTTCTTTGGCAGTACCTAAAACTGCCATTAAAGTCAACATGACTGTGGGGAACACACACATAAAATCATAAAATCACTGATTGTCTCTTTTCTGCTTTATGAGCAGTGTCTCCACTTTCCATTCTGCAGCCATATCCTGTGCTATATCTTTGCAAGAAGCACCAGTAATCTGTTTTTCACATTTAATTCTCTTAGAGTATTTATTTCTAGTGTCACACTTCACCAGAATATGGCCATTATCATCCAGTTATCCCTGGGGACAGCAAATGACACAGCTCAGGGACAAACAGCACTGCTGTTGTTTGGTGCGACACACACACACACAAAATTTAAATGTTAAAGGGATGGAAGGCAGCACACATCTCTGGAACAGATTTCTGAGTCCAAAGTACTGTCCTGTCACTCCTGGCCCTTGTAAATAGTCCCTGTCCATCATTTTGTGGGTACAGGGAGCTCCCAGCTGTGTCACCCAGAGCTGCTCCTCTCCAGGCTGAGCAATCCCAAATCTCAGGACAGCTCTGCCAGGGTCTCAATGGCAATGGAAAGGTTGGTCTGAGCTGGATGAAAGGCAAGCACAGAAGGTGCTTGTGCTGCCCTTGCAGTGCTGTGACACGTGCCTGCCACACTGGGAGAAGCTGGGAAAGGCTGGGTTTGCTCTCAGCATCCCCAGCCCCACTGAGCAGCCCTGGGCTGAGTGTGGGCAGAGGCTCACCCAGAAACTCCTTGGGAAACAAAGAGGGAGAGGCAGCAGGAGGAGCAGAGACTCCGATTTACACTGCCCAGAGGAACAGAAAGAGCACACAACAGGGAGACAGGACAGAGCCTTGGGCTGGGGTTCTGCTGGCTCCCCTTCGCCTCTCTGCATATTCCCTGGAAGTTTTCCTTGTGGCACAAACTGCTTCATGTGCATCTTGTTTACTTTTGGCCTGGATCACTTCCTTTGGAGGCAGCCCAGCCCCTGTTGGGAACATCAGATAAATCTGGATCCATTTGAACCTCCCTTTTGGAAGAGGCAGGGCTGGCCTTGTCAACATGTCAGATTAGGAATGCTCCATTTGGTTTAATGGGGCTGGCTTTTGGTTTAATCCAAAAGGCTCCATAAACTTCCATTGTAATTTGTGCTCCAAGGCCTTCAGAACTCACATTCCCCTCCTTTCCTTTCTGGGTTTTTGGAGGTGCTGCTTTCCTTCCTAAGCTGTTCCTTTGCATCAGACCAGTTGTATCCACCAGAGAGGTTCCATTTGTTCTGCTGCAAGGAAGGGCTTATCAACCTGAAAATAATATGATTTTTATGATCTGCAGCATTTAAAAATGCATCAAAGAATGAGGGGAAAGCGAGGAACAGAATATTACAGAGGAGTACCTGAGATCACTACAGGATCAGTGGGACCAGATTTATTTCGCCTAACAAAGAATTCTCAGCTGTTACTGGCAAGTGATTTCAGACACAATGGAGCAGCAACTTCTGAAAAGTCTCTGTAGTTGTTCTTTTGCTCTTTTCTTACCTCACAGATGGATGAACTCTCCATTATCTAAAGGAGATAAAGAGGACAGCAAAAAGGCATCTTTTACAAGGGGAACTGTAGAGTTCTCTGAGGTATCCCCAGCAGGCAAAGTGTTCTAAGTACTGAATGAATCAGGAAGGTTCTTGGATATCTGAGAGGATGGATAACCACGAATTTAGTGCTGAGCTGGCACTCAGGACATCTGGGTTTCAATCCCATCTCTGGCATCTCCAGCATCTGGCACCCACACATCCATTGTGTGACTTTGAATGAGCAACTGCCTGCCATGGAGCAGGATAATGACACTTCCTCACGCTCCCCTTTGGTCTGTCTCATCCACTTAGGTGGAAAATGCATCAGCTCAGAGCTGTCCTTCCCCAGCCGGCCTGGGACGGGGTTTGGCCAGCAGAAAATGCTTTCCAGAGATGGCTCAGCCCTTTTGAAGGAGCTCAAAGGTTGGGAGGGACCTCATTCCAACCAAGCCCTGCCATGGCCAGAGCCACTGCCCCAGGCTGCCCCAAGCCCTGTCCAGCCTGGCCCTGGGCAGTGCAGGGATGGGGCAGAAGGGATGCTGAGAAAGCACCTGGAGGAAAACATTCCCCACAGCCCTCAGAGCTGGCACAAACAAAGCTGACAGACATTTCTAATACTCCTCAGCTATTTAAAATGTGAATATTCATCATTCTTGCAAACCGGAGCCTAATTAGAATCATAAATTATTGCTTTAGTGTAGAGCAGAAGAGCAGTTTGTGTTCTGCAGCTCATTTCACCCCGAGGAGCCCCAGCCACACCTCGTGTGTCCCTGAGCACAGCAATGAGGCACCGAGCACAGCACAGCTTTCACCTTTCACTAAGCACATTTCTAAAGGGGCAAACCCAAATCTCCAAGCTGGATGGCTTTAATACACCTTTCCCTCCCAAAAAGGCTTTTGAGGGGGATGCTGAGCAGCAGGGCTGGGTGGGGAGGGTGTTTGTGGCACAAGGGAAGAACCCAGCCCTCCCCAACCTCTCCCATGCCCAAAGGCTGCTGGTTCCCACTGTCAGGGAGGATCTGAGACCTCTGCACGTATTTCTTAGATAAACAAAGCTCTCAGAATCGTTTGGGTTGGAAAAGCCCTCCCAGAACATCCATTCCAAGCCGTGCCCATCCCCACCCTGTGCCCAGCCCAGAGCTCTGAGTGCCACCCCCAGGAATTCCTGGGACACCTCCAGGATGGGCACTGCAACCCTGCCTGGGCAGTTCCAGTGCCTGAGCCCCCTTTCCATGGGGAAATTCCTGCTGTGCCCACCCTGAGCTGCCCTGAGCCCCCTTTCCATGGGGAAATTCCTTCTGGAATCCTGCTGTGGGTGCAGGGGATGAGCACAGGAGCTCCCAGCCCTCCGTGGAGCCCTTCCCTGCTCTGGGGTTTGCTGGGCTGGCTGCAGTGCCCTCCCTGGCTGTGTTTGTATTTGAGGATGGGAACAAACCCTGGCTGCTCTGGGGCTGTGGCTGCACCTCCTGAGAAGCCCCAGGGAGCTGAGGAAGTGCCCAGAGCCCCTGTGCTAAACAGCAAACACATCTGGAGATGTTTCCAGCTCCAGAAGATTTCCCAGCTTGGTAAATACAGCCAAACACAGCACTCAGGTCCCTGTGGCCCTGCCCTGCCTCAGCCCCAGTGAAAATCAAACTGGTACTGAAGGGCCCAAGGGCAGGACATGGCCAAAGACAGGACACAGAAGCAGAGAAAAGCCAGGTTCCCACCAGCTCTGAGAGACTGTACTCACACCAGGGCTGGGAGCTCCTCTGGTCCTGCTCTGGCTCTGAGATCCGTTCCATTCCCATCCCATTTTCAGGTGTTCTGGATAGATCTGCTCAACGTCAGGAAAAATGGCAGGGTTTAGTTCCACAAAGTAATAATTAAAAATTAACAGTTCTACTGCGTGTGTAAAAGCATTGGGCCTATTACAGCCCATTTAGTAATAATAACAATTATAATAATTTTGATTATTTTAATTATTTGAAAATCATACATTTTCCTCAAGAGAAAAATCTAGAAATCAAAAAGGCATTGTTTCTATTTGGATTTTCAATAGATAAAATACTTCCCCTTTTTAGCCTGTTTTTGGTATAAAAATATCACCAGGGTAAGAACCAAAATCTAAATCTGTTCTATTTGTGCTAACAACAGTTCTAATTTCAGGCTGCCTCTTTCCTGCACTACATTTTTCTATATTTCCTTTTGAGAGTTGTCCAAGATCATAGCCTTGAATCCAAACCTTTTTCTATTTCCTTCTAGGTCCTGCATCAAATCCCAAGGATCAAATTATTCCCTGGAATTTAAGTGTCTCTGCAATCGATCAAATACATATTTAAGAAAAACCCATCAGTTTATTTGATATGTGTGTGTTTTAAGAATATGCAAATTTAAAGAGGAAATATGAAATAGTAACAGCTTAGAGTGAGGCATAAATTAAACATCAGTTACTTTAAATTTTATATAAACTATTTCTGTATTCTCAAATCGTGCATCACTGCTGCTGATATTGTAGAGGAAGTCAAGGCAGTGATGCTCCAAGAAGCTGGACAGTAAAATGAGTAAATGAGCTTTACTTGGAGCAGGAACAGGGGGAAAGGAAATTCGCTGTATTTGAGTGTCAGTACATCTGTGCTCAATGAGAGGTCCTTCAGCACTGAGGAACCAATAAGGAACTGGAAAAGCAAGAAAACTTCTCTTTTTTTTGCCATTTATCCACTCAAAGGAGGTGTGAGAGGCTGAGTCTGTGAGCTCCAAACCTCTGACAGACAGACATGAGGAACAAGCATTGGCTTTCTGGCTTCCCTTGCTCCATAAAACCTGATTTTAATTGGAGCTTGTGCCTGTGTGAGCTTCTCTTCCTGATGCAGCCAAAGCATTTCAAGACAGCTTCTAACTAATAATTTCAAGCTGCTGTTTTTAAAGCTTTTAAATTGAGTTTCAGGTTTTATTCAAAAGCAGTTTCACACTAACTGGAAGTGAAACCAGGTGTCCTGTAAATAACAGATGCTTTCCAGCATTTTTAACCTAATAAAACCAAAAAACCTGCTCGCCTGAATGGGTGCCTCCTGATTTACAGAATGGATTGAACATTTATCTATCAGGTCTCCTCTCCAAGAGCAGACTTTATAGAGCAAAATAAATCCAGAACATAAAAGTCAACATTTACTAAGAAAGCATTTTAAAAGAGCAAATGCAAAACAGCTTTAAATCTGCTCTTCACCTCTAATGTTTCTGACTCTTGATATAGATCATGACTTTTAGTTGTCATTTAAATAACTTCAGTCAATTCCCTTCAAATATTTCCCTTTCCCTGAAGCAAACAGGGCAGAGGCTGCTGAGCCCCTGCTGCAGAACAGCTGGCAGGCTCTGGGATGGAGCACCAGGATAATATAATATAATATAATATAATATAATATAATATAATATAATATAATATAATATAATATAATATAATATAATATAATATAATATAATATAATATAATATAATATAATATAATATAATATAATATAATATAATGTAACGTAACGTAACGTAACGTAACGTAACGTAATATAAATTACATTATGTTACAATATATAATATATAACATTATATTATATATTATATATTATATATTATATATTATATATTATATATTATATATTATATATTATATATTATATATTTATTATATATTTAAGTTCCAGTTCTGTAACTCACTTGTGTTTCCCCGCAGCCCGGGAAGTGCAGAAGGCGGTTTTGTGCAGAAAGTGCCGTTTTCCCTCGCAGCCACGAGAGGGGAGCCTTTTCCTTCTGTAACTCGGGGAAAGTCTCCTCACCTGCCCAGCACATGGAGAGCATCGGAGGGAGGGCCAGCCCCTCGGAGTGAGCAGGGCAGTCCGGCATCCCTTCCAAAATCAGTAAATTCGTACATCCATACATTGAAAGCGATCCAGCCAGCTCATAACCACTGATGATTGATGTGAGAGCTGAAGGCTCCTGGTGCCAGGGCTCTGCCGTGAAATGTGGATTTCCACAGGAGCCCCAGTGCTTCTCCTCCCTCACAGGGGTGGGAGGGATCCCTGGGAACCCCGGGGCTGCTGAACGGTCCCAGTCACACCCCAGCGACAGAGGACAGGCTGGCAGCTCATTATTGTGGGCTCAGGGGTCACATCTGCTGTCAAAGCTCAGCAGTTCCCTGTGCTCGCTCTCCTCTTCGTGGTTCATCATTTGGAGATGGCGTTTGCACCTGCAGCACCAGCAGGGGTTTTTCTCTCGGGGATAATTTCCTTGCTCCATAAAAGCTGAATTTTGATTGTGGGGCTTTTGGCTTCTCTTCCTGATGGATCCAAAGAGTCAGGCCAGACCTGCACCCAGCAGGTGAGAGAATCCTGTGCTGGCTCAGGTAGACTGGAGCAAAACTGCAATGGAGCAGGGTTATCCTGGAGCAGGGCTATCCTGGAGCAGGGTTATCCTGGAGCAGGGTTATCCTGGAGCAGGGCTGTCCTGGAGCAGGGCTATCCTGGAGCCGGGCTATCCTGGAGCAGAGCTGTCCTGGAGCAGGGTTATCCTGGAGCAGGGTTATCCTGGAGCAGGGCTGTCCTGGAGCAGGGTTATCCTGGAGCAGGGTTATCCTGGAGCAGGCTTATCCTGGAGCAGGGTTATCCTGGAACAGAGCTATCCTGAAGCAGGGTTATCCTGGAGCAGGGTTATCCTGGAGCAGGGCTATCCTGGAGCAGGGCTATCCTGGAGCAGGGCTGTCCTGGAGCAGGGCTGTCCTGGAGCAGGGCTATCCTGGAGCAGAGCTGTCCTGGAGCAGGGCTATCCTGGAGCAGGGCTGTCCTGGAGCCGGGCTATCCTGGAGCAGGGCTATCCTGGAGCAGGGTTATCCTGGAGCAGGGCTGTCCTGGAGCAGGGCTATCCTGGAGCAGGGCTGTCCTGGAGCCGGGCTATCCTGGAGCAGGGCTATCCTGGAGCAGGGTTATCCTGGAGCAGGGCTATCCTGGAGCAGGGTTATCCTGGAGCAGAGCTATCCTGGAGCAGGGTTATCCTGGAGCAGGGCTATCCTGGAGCAGGGTTATCCTGGAGCAGGGCTATCCTGGAGCAGGGCTATCCTGGAGCAGAGCTATCCTGGAGCAGGGCTGTCCTGGAGCAGGGCTGTCCTGGAGCAGGGCTGTCCTGGAGCAGAGCTGTCCTGGAGCAGGGCTGTCCTGGAGCAGGGTTATCCTGGAGCAGGGTTATCCTGGAGCAGGATTATCCTGGAGCAGGGTTATCCTGGAGCAGGGTTATCCTGGAGCAGAGCAGAGTTCCCCTCATTTCCATGGGACACACAGAGCCCCATCCTGCTGCCCCTGCAGGGTCCAGCCCTCTCTGGGGCACAATCCACAGCCCTGGGTGCTCAGAATTCACTCAGTCCACCCAAGGGAAGGACGCTTCCTCCTGACAACATGATTTGTTTTCAGACAAGAAACTGCATGGAATAAAAAAAAAATCTTCACTTGAAACTGGTCCTCGGAAGAGCAAAATAATTGAGATGATGCTCTTTATTTATCATCAGAAAGGGATGAGGTTTTAAAGCTGTTTTGTTCTTCTTTACAGTTGCTGTCAATTCTGACCTTTCCATGCAACTCATCAGCAGTCTCTTATTTCTCCTCCTTTAAATAAAGGGAAAGAAGTAATGAATTTTAACAGACTTCTTATGTCTCAGCGGTTCTCAGAAGTCTGAGTTAAAGTAGCACTAAGAAAGCTTCAAACTGTTTGAAAAAATTCTCACCCTCACCATTGATCAGCCCTTGCTGTCAATATTTCCTGCCTCATTACCCACAGGTTCTCAGTCGTCTTGGTAGAAGGGACTTGATATAAAAGTAAAACAGAAAATGAAATAATTCAATAAGTGAAAATGTTTGAGGCTCACAGGCACTGCTAACTCACCAGTCTATTCCAGTTTTCCTCAGGACACTTGGCACTATTTATCTGAGCAGATAACCAGGCCAGCAGCTGGCGTGGCAGAATCTCCCTAATTCACCTCTTTTCTATGTATTTAAACTTCCATTTCTATGTATTTAAATTTCCAGAATACATTGGGAACATACTGAAAACTTTATTTATCTCTCCTACCCAAGCAAAGCAACCTCAGAACTTCACTCTGTATAAACACCAACGAGCAAAGCACCTCTTCTTTGGTCACCTCAAGGAAGAAAAGCCCCATAAATGCTATTGGTTTGTCACTTTTACTGTCAGGTCAGAAAGCCCTGTTTCTAACAGTATTTCACTGTATTTACCAGTTTCTGCCTGCAGCTCTAACTGGAACCAGGCACAAAATACCAAAACACTTTGGTGCTTGCAGAGATTTGTGGGGTGGGAGAAACTGCCCACCCTCAGAGAGAAACAAAGGAAATCTCATTAATATCCATGTCTGCAGGGAGACAGAGGGTTCTGTTTCTTTGGATTTAGCCATTAATCTGGTTTTATTACTTTCATTAGTATTGTCATCCATGCTTCTGCTACTTTATACTTTACCAAGCTAATTAATGCTAAAGATTAAAATGCAGCTGCCTAAAACATCCTACCAGAATTCAAACTGGAAAAAAAAAAAAAAACAAAACCAAATCAGAATTCTAGAAATAAAGTTTTGTGAAAGAACCAGCTCTGGAAGAACTGGTTGAGCAACCTTCTTGGCTTTTAGGAGCTGATCTTCAGCAAGGTCTAGGATCTCTGTGCAGTGGTAAGGCAGCAAATCTTTGGGGCTTGTGAAAGCTCATAAAAACTAAGGTTTATAATATTGTTTACTATTGAAATCTCAGCCTTCAGAGATCGAAAATGGAGAGACGAGTGATTAAATGAGGATAAACCTCTATACTGCACTTAAAAACCAGTTGTGCATCTGGGAGGAGGAGGATGAGAATTTATGAGGCTGCTTTGAGCTCTTACTGAAACACAGCCATCCTGAGTTGCTCAAGGGGATGGGGAAAAGAAGAAGGAGAGGAAAATCAAAAATGCTGGGGGGAAGAGCTAAATGCATAAATTGGCATATTTGTGCCTATTTCCATTCTTTTCATATTTCTGAATTAATTTGGTCTTCATAAAACAATAACGGCAGCCTCAGAGGGAGCTGCGGAGCGTTTCAGGCTATGGCACAGAGCAGGAGCACACAGAGGCTGGGCTGGGGGGCACACTGACCATCGCCCATGGCAGGGACACTCCCACTGTCCCAGGTGCTCCCAGCCCTGTCCAGCCTGGCCCTGGGCACTGCAGGGCTCCAGGGGCAGCCCCAGCTGTGCCAGGGCTGCCCACCCTGCCAATCCTGATCTCTGAGCTCAGCTGCCCAGTGCCAGGCTGAGGGCACTGCCCCTGCCCTGCCTGTGTCTCCCGAGTTTGCCATTCCAGGCACGTTGCAGGGCAGGAGCTGCTGGACCCTGGAGCTCGCTGGCAGCGCCTCTTCATTGGGAGGAGAGGGATGTGGAACGTCTCAGAGTACTTAACTCCAATTAACTGATTAGCTGCAGGGAAATCCGAGCAAACACAAGGCTGTTTGATGTCTGCGAGTCAAAGACTGCCAGCTGTCTCTGTTTGGATCCAGGGACCATCTGGGCTTCAGTGTGAGTGGAACCTGGGGTGGCCAGGGAAGCTCTGCCCCAAGGCTCAGCAGATCTGTGGTGCCAAAGCCTCACCCTGGGGTGCCCTGGGTGCCCAAGGGGGACACGATTCCAGGGCAAAGAGCTGGACAAGGAAAGCGTGGGGCTGTTGGTGACACCTGAGGGAAAGGATGGCTCTGGCAGGAACCTGTTCACAATAACACCAATAGCTCCCTGCTCAGAGATGAGGCTTTTCACCCCCAGCTCATACAGCTCCACGTGCTGCTCCCAGTCTTTAGGGACATTTCACAGGACCAGGACAATGTCACAGCCCCATGGGATAATCTGCCTGCCAGCAGAGCCGTGGTGCCCAGCCTGGCACCCCCAAACCACTGCCAGAGCTCCCTTTTGGGCTGGAGCCCTGTGAGGGCACACCTGGCTGGGCTACTGCTCCTGGCTGTGCTGCTCCTCCTCTCTCTCCCCTCCTGTTTTCCCTTCTCCCCTCCTGTTTTCCCTTCTCCCCTCCTGTTTTCCCTTCCTCCCCTCCTGTTTTCCCTTCCTCCCCTCCTGTTTTCCCTTCCTCTCCCTCCTGTTTTCCCTTCCTCTCCCTCCTGTTTTCCCTTCCCCTCCTGTTTTCCCTTCTCCCCTCCTGTTTTCCCTTCCCCTCCTGTTTTCCCTTCTCCCCTCCTGTTTTCCCTTCCCCTCCTGTTTTCCCTTCTCCCCTCCTGTTTTCCCTTCTCCCCTCCTGTTTTCCCTTCCTCCCCTCCTGTTTTCCCTTCCTCCCCTCCTGTTTTCCCTTCCCCTCCTGTTTTCCCTTCCTCCTCTCCTGCTTTCCTTTCCTCCCCTCCTGTTTTCCCTTCTCCCCTCCTGTTTTCCCTTCTCCCCTCCTGTTTTCCTTTCCTCCCCCTCCTGTTTTCCCTTCCTCCCCTCCTGTTTTCCCTTCCCCTCCTGTTTTCCCTTCTCCCCTCCTGTTTTCCCTTCCCCTCCTGTTTTCCCTTCTCCCCTCCTGTTTTCCCTTCCTCCCCTCCTGCTTTCCTTTCCTCTCCCTCCTGTTTTCCCTTCTCCCCTCCTGTTTTCCCTTCCTCCTCTCCTGTTTTCCCTTCTCCCCTCCTGTTTTCCCTTCCTCCCCTCCTGTTTTCCCTTCCTCCCCTCCTGTTTTCCCTTCTCCTCTCCTGTTTTCCCTTCCTCCTCTCCTGCTTTCCCTTCTCCCCTCCTGCTCCTCGGGTCTGGCTGCACTCGATGATGCCGAGGTGTTTCAATGGGAGGAGTGATGCCAGCAGTGAGTTGGGGTGGGGCAGCCAGGTGAGGCCACACCTGCCCAGGGCTGGCAGCAGGGGCAGTGCCAGGCACCAGGGACTGTCACCTGTGGGCCAGGAGCCAGGGCAGGTGAGCCAGGGCAGCTCTGCTCTCACACAGAGCAGCACACACAGCAGCACACCTGAGCGGCACACACAGCAGCACACCTGAGCTGCACACACAGCAGCACACCTGAGCTGCACACACAGCAGCACACCTGAGCACCACACACAGCAGCACACCTGAACATCACACAAATCTCTCCGAGGCCCAGGAGCTGCCAGATTCCCTCCCCTCTCTGCCTGCTCCCAGCTCTGCTGTGCTCTGTGTCCTACAGGAGGTTTTCAGCTGTTCTGGTTAATCCTCAAACTCTCCCTGTCTGCACCAAGCCCTGGCTGGGACTGGGACTGTCAATTCTCATTCCTGCATTTTTCTATTAAATTTACCGTCCTGTTTCTCTGCTTTACCTCATATAACATTTGAGCTTTTCTTTCCCAGCGTTCTTTTAACAGCACTATTCATTCAAATGGATGCTATAAATCATTTGCAAGGAACATGTTCCTGTTTAAGATCAAATCAGAATACTCAGCCAAGTTAATTGTCTTAAAAGGTGTGCTGAGGATCAGTGGAGAAAAGTTTCTTTATTGGATCAGATTCTGATCACAGATTTAATAAGACTTGCATGGTATGAGACAGGACAAATCTGGCCTTTAATATTCACAGTTCTCCAATAAACCTTAGCAATTAGTTTTTAAATAGCAGTAGCAATATGCACACTATTACTTACTGTGAGAGCTTCAAACATTTAGCATAGGATGGTTTTCCTATAAAAATAACTTTTAAACTTTGATTGACAAAGACATTAATAAAATACTAAAAATACCTTCCTGTAGAGAACATAAATGTTATTTATCCCAAGCCATCCTGTGTCCAAACCACACCAAGTCCATGAGCTTCAGAGTTAGACATCTTCCATATATATTCCTAATTTATAGACAGAGTACATTGGACTGCTGGGATGACAGGGATGCAAGATGAGCCTGATACAGAAACAAGACCAAAAGAAAGCCTGTCCTGCCTCCAATGAAATAATGACACCAGGCAGCACCACTGCAGCCATGCAGCAAACACTGCTGCCAGGCAAAGGGAGAGAAACAATTCCCAAAGCATCCTGCTAGCTGGGAAACTAACCATTCAGAGCTCAGACAATGATGTTCTGGGCAACAAATGCAACCTGTAAAACGCTCTGCAAACTCCCCAAGTAATGCAGAACGCCAGGACAGCTCCTCCTCCTCCCTCTGACAGTCCCCAAGGAAAGGCTCCTAAACAGCCAACAGGGCTGTGCCACAGACCCTGCTCTGTGCCAATGTGCCACTGTCATATTTTCTGAAAAATCCGCTCACCAGGATTTCTTCTCCTGAGAAGCCTCAGAGAAACAGGAAACCAATATGATCTCATTCGCTTCTCCTGTGTTTTGCAGGGAGGGTGGGATGCAGGGGGATCATTCTCCATCCCAGGCCTGCTTCACACCCACCCAGGGTGGCTGAATTTCCAAATCCCCCTTTTGTCACAAATCTCCAGGTTCCTCTGTGCCCCTCTGTGGTGCACAGGAGCCTTTTAATGTGTGCAATCTTTAAATGTCAGTGGCGTGGCAAGCAGATGAGTCTTTTATGACAGCAATTTTTCTTTCATTTTTCCTGCTAAAACTATGCAGCAGGAATAAAAACAAGGTTTAGATGGCGAAAAGTGTGAAAAGTGTATTATTATCACAATAATTCTGCCTTTACCAGAGTGCTACCAGGGCACTGAGGCTCCATCCTCCTGTCAGGGTGCTCTGCTGCCAACTGAGCCCAAGGAGCTGGAGCAGAAGCCCCCTTAGTGCAGCCCAGGCTTTGTTCTGGGCTGTTCTGGAGCTGCCCCAGCTGCCCTGGGCACCCAGGGACCCCAGGGCTGAGGGACAGTGCCTGCCCAGGCAGCAGCAGAGGGCAGGAAAAGCCATTTTTATCCTGCTCCTCCTCCTACCTCGCTCCCAGAGTTTGGTACGTGGCACTGGCAGAGCCTGCAGAAGGAGCCAGGGATTTAATGAGCATTTGAAAGTTAAATAATTTGTGGATGTGACTGTTCTGAAGCCTCTGTTTGCAGAGAGCCAAAAAAAGCAACGTCTCTGTATGCAGAGGAAGCTGAACCTCTCTAAACTTCCCCAAAATCTCTTCAGAAAGTCCTGGAAATGCCAATTGAGGCAGACAGGCACCAGTCTGGGGAGGCCACAGACTCAGGACATGTTCTGTTACAGCTGCTTAAGGATGGAGAGATCTGAAATCCACCACGAGTAGATGGAATGGATTTTCTTTGCACCCTTTTGAAAACAACTTTGCAAACATTTATCACAGTGGCATTCAGCTGAATCACAGTGAAGCCTTGAGGTGTTTCTGCTGTCAGGCTGAGGCAGCACAGAGCTCACTTTAAAACAAAATTGTAATAGCATTAAAAGGAAAAAAAACACACACAAGTAGGGGAAAAAAGAAGGCAACACTTCAGAGGTTGGATGCTGGCTGTGAGATCACCCGGCTGCTTTGCTTTTATCTGGATTAGGGATGATTGCTCTGGAGGAACAGAGCAGCTCCAGTGCCTCCCCCTCTGCAGACCCCTGTGCCCATCCCAGCAGGGAGAGCAGAGCTGGCACCGTGTCAGCACCCAAACTCACACCCCTCCTGCCAAAGCCATCAAACACACCCTGAACAGCAGCACCCCTGACCAGGACCAGTGGGAACTGCTCCTGAACCCTCTGCTCTTCCACATGCCCAGAAAGGAATCTGTGATGAAATTGCAACCTGTGAGGAGGAGCAGGCAGGAGCTGTGTCCATGCCCTGCGTGGGGCAGAACCGGCTCAGAGCCTGGCAAAGCCTCACCCCTCTGCTCTGCCTGCCCAAAACAGCTCATGGGCCACTGCAGGAGCCTGGATGAACCCCTCAGGTGATCTCTAATGGAGCTGTAATTAACAATCTGCCTGGAACTGAGCAAATCACCATCAGTCCTTCAGGCCTGAGGGAGAGCAGGACTCCTCTGGGGCCTGGTAATTCCAGGGTGGCTGATAAAATAGAAGTCAGGAAGTTGAATAGCTGATGTGTTCAACACAGCATATTTTTAATTTCCCCTGCCTTGTTTGTGACTAAGATCTTTCCCATGCTGAGCCACGGAGCTGCAGCATTATTCACATGCACAATTGGAACAAAGCAGCAAACAGCTCTCACTAATTCCCTATAAAGCCAGAACAAATCGTGCCATTTGCAATGCAAATGTGATTTCAAGCCTCATTAACGTCTTCTGTAGGGCCTGGTGCCTCGGTGGTGGGACAGTGATGCTGCCCTGCTCCCCGACGTGTGCCCACACCCTGGCACCCCCAGCCCCTCTGCCAGGGGAGGAAACAGGAGCACAACGAGCAGCAACAGCCACCAGCACTTACAGAACTTGCTGTGCTCCACTTGCAAAGGTGAACTTTCATTTTAGTGGGGTAAATCCCTGGGGCACCCAAACACTGCCATTTCTTCTGCCTGTGCTTCAATAACCTCAGATCACAGCAGTGAGCGGGGATGAAAATGGGAATTAATTTCCTCAAAAACAACCCAGACCACCCCTGTGAGCTTCCTTTTAGTCTCAGGGCCGAAAATGAGATCAGATTGTGAGATAAAACCTTTGTACCAACAGAGATGTGAGATAAGAGCTGTTGTGGTCCCTCCTGTGCATCCCCGGTGCTCGCAGCAGCATCCAGACCCTGAGGAGGAGGATGGAGCAGGGACAGCCCAGCTTTAGGGCAGGACCTGTGCCCATGGCAGGGGCACAGGACAGTCCCAGGGCAGGGGGTGAGGCCCTGCTGGCTGTGCAATGTTTAATGTCCAGTAATTACATTTCATGGAGGATGTGGGAGCAAAAACTAATGGACAGTTTGGAAACAGCACTGGAGAGATTTAAAGGCTGTTTGCAAAGGAAACTCTGCTGGTTATGTTGGTTTGTGGATTCAGGCTGATGCAATTACACCAGAGCAGCTTTCCACAAGGGTAACTGAGGTGTAAACTCTGTAATTGAGATATTCATGCACTTTTTAAACTTTGTTGGTATAAGTGGAGAAGTTTTCCTTGAAGCAAACCCCAGGGGAGGTGAGTGGGGTTTGGCAGTGCCAGGTTTGGGTGGAGTGGCCACGAGGGGTCCTGCTCAACCCAGCATGTTCTGCACCTCCCTCAGCCAAATGTGACAGAATGCAAATGCAGACAGGCACACGGGCTGGCTCCAGAGCTGCACACGCTAAATTTAGGGAATGCAAATACTCCTCTGATTCATCTGCCCAGGGAGCGCCAGTGCAGGGATAAATCAGAGCTGGCCCAGGCCACAGCAGCTCTGGGCCAGCCCAGACCCTGACCATGCCCAGGCACAGCAGGACCAACTCCTGGGCACAGCCAGGCTCTGCCCTGCTGGGCAAGCTGAGCTCCTGCTTGTTCTGGGCTCAGCCAGAGCCTCCCTGCCCTCCTGGCACCCTCTGGGGTGTGCCCAGGGCAGGGAGAGCCCCTGGCAGCTCCGGGGGTGTGCCCAGGCCTGGCTCTGCCAGCACAGGGGGCACAGGGCACTGCTGGCACTGCCAGGGAGGCTGAAGCACTCCCAGCCAGGCACAGGGCACTGCTGGCACTGCTGGCACTGCCAGGGATGCTGAAGCACTCCCATGAAATGTTGGTGGCACAGCCCACCGGGAGCTCCTCTGGGAGAACAAAATTGTGAATGGGGAAATAAAACCCTGACAAATATCTGTGTGCAGGACCTGGAGCAGCAGGGCTGGGGTTCAGCACTTTGGGAGCTGCTGTGCTCCCTCAACCCTGGGCTTTCCTGACCAAAGCGGCTTTTGCAGCTGCTCAGCCTGCAGAGCACACAGGGGTAGCACAGGAGCAGATCCCAGCCTGCAGAGCAGATCCCAGCCTGCAGAGCAGCACAGAGAGCAAATCCCAGCCTGCAGAGCAGCACAGGAGTACACAGGGAGCAGATCTCAGCTTGCACACCAGATCCCAGCCCGCAGAACAGATCCCAGCCTGCAGAACCAGGATACAGAACAAGAGCAGATCCCAGCCTGCAGCCCAGGTGCAGCACAGCATCCCTGCCACAGCTCACTCTGAAGAATGGCACCTGCAGGCTCACAGAGGCAGCTGGGACAAAAACAAACTCCTCATGTCCCCTGTGAGACCCAACCTTTCCTCCTCATCTGAGAGGATCCCTTTAAACCAACGCGAGCCCTTCCCCAGTGCACACATGCCATTGCTCTAAAAACTTCTATAATCACATCCTGTGAACAAACATGAGTCATGAACCAAACTCTGAAAGCAAACAGGCTCCAGAATGAATCTCCATAATGATCCCATTACCCTGGTGCTGCCTGAGCTCTCCCCATAACTCACTCTCGCATTTCTCTGATGGAGATAAGGGGCAGAAAGAGTCCAGTGGCCAGGCAGCCTCAGGCTGGGGGAGATTATGGAAGGAGACAAACAAACCATTACTGAGGGTCAGCTGGAAACGATCCAGTGACCTGTGGGCAGGGAGGTGCAGAAAGCAGGGAAAGGAATTAATTTATTCCTTTTGTCCCCCAGAAAATGTTTGGAGCTGAAGCATCCAGAGCCAGGCTGTGAGGGACCCAGAGCTCTGCCCCTGTCACTTGTCTGTGTGAGCAAAGCCAGGGCTGATGGGGAGCTGCCATTGCTGGAATCACAGCCCCAGAGCTGGGGCTGAGGGGTGCAAGGCCTGCAGTGACCAGGGCAGAAATGTGACGTTCAGGAGCTGCTGCTGCAGCCCAGGCTCCTGGCAGAGCTGTTGTGACACAAATCCAGGCTCCCATCCATCACTCCCGACTCCCACAAATATCAGTGGGAGCACACTCCAATCTCCACCGAGTCCCATGGAGCCAGGTCACCACTTTTTTGTCAGATCATACCTAAAAGGCATTATACATATATTTATTTCCATCTGTTTTATAGCCTTCATCACCATAGTAACTTATCCTCCTGTCAGGGCTGCACTCGGGAGAGGGAAAATCCACTTTCCCTTATCAGCACTCAAGGTTACTGCACCATTTCCACAAGTGATCTCAGGAGCCCGTCCTGGCTGCCACATTCTGTGCTCCTGGTGCTGCTGCTGATGGCTGGGCCTGGGGCAGGAGAGGAAACTCTCCCAGCCGGGCATCAGAAATGAGCTGCATGGAGCACAGAAAACAGCGCTGTAAATCCTTGCATTCAGCTCCATCTCAGGCCACATCAACTGCTCTGAATATTGGATTCTTGTCTGATGCCTAAACTTTAAAAGAAAAAAAAAGAAAGAGGCAAGATAGAGAATATGAGTCCAAGAAGAGGCTGCAGGCACCAGTTGCTGCATGTAATCAGTGAGAGCTGTAGCACTGTGAATATATTTCTGATTATGAGTGTTTCATTATTAAAAACGGGCTGCAGTTGATTCATAGTTTTGCTGCAATCAGCTGAAACCCAATTGCCATCACAGCACCAAGCACTTCTGAGGCAGCCTGGGGCTGCCAGGGAGAAACACCACTGAATTCCCGGGGCCCTGCACCTCCCCGGGGGCAAGCAGCTCATTGGTTTGGGAAATTTCTACAAAACTTCAGCGTTGGGTTTGCCCTTCCCAGAGCAGCAGCTCCCTGAGCACAGCCCAGCATCCCCAGAGCTGCCATGCCTGAGCACAGCCCTGCATCCCTGCATGTCCTGAGCACAGCCCTGCATCCCAGCATCTCCTGAGAGCTCCATGAGCACAGCCCTGCATCCCTGTATGTCCTGAGCAGCTCCCTGAGCACAGCCCTGCATCCCAACATCACCTGAGAGCTCCATGAGCACAGCCCTGCATCCTCAGAGCTGCCTTCCTTCCCCAGAGCTGCCATCCCTGAGCACAGCCCTGCATCCCAGCATCACCTGAGAGCTCCAGGAGCACAGCCCTGCATCCCTGTATGTCCTGAGCAGCTCTCTGAGCACAGCCCTGCATCCCAGCATCACCTGAGCTGCCATCCTTGAGCACAGCCCTGCATTCCAGCATGTCCTGAGCACAGCCCTGCATCCCAGCATCACCTGAGAGCTCCATGAGCACAGCCCTGCATCCCCAGAGCTGCCATCTCTGAGCACAGCCCTGCATCCCAGCATCACCTGAGCACAGCCCTGCATCCCAGCATGTCCTGAGCACAGCCCTGCATCCCAGCATCACCTGAGAGCTCCATGAGCACAGCCCAGCATCCCCAGAGCTGCCATCCCTGAGCACAGCCCTGCATCCCAGCATCACCTGAGCACAGCCCTGCATCCCAGCATCACCTGAGCAGCTCTCTGAGCACAGCCCTGCATCCCAGCATCACCTGAGCACAGCCCTGCATCCCAGCATCACCTGAGCAGCTCTCTGAGCACAGCCCTGCATCCCAGCATCTCCAAGCTGCCATCCTTCCCCAGAGCAGCCTCTGCTGGGCTCCTGCAGAGCCCCCGGGCAAACCTCCCCTCCTCCTCCTCCTCCTCCTCTCCTCTCTCCTGCCCAACCTGTTCTCAGCAATTCCCATCAGGCACACCGAGGGGTAGCAGCAGGGTGGGGAACAGCGTTTGTATTTTTGCCAGACGTTGAGCAGGAGCAGCAGGAGCAATAATGGCTTGTCACTCTGCCCATCCCTCTTCCTTCCCTCCCTCCAACCTGTCACTTAGCTTTGGGGTTGCCCACGCAAAGAAGCAGGAAATTACTGCCATTTCCCTGGATATCAGACAATTTATCCGTGCCTGTACCTTTGGTGGGTTCTTCCTACACAATTACAGCCCAAAGGGTGTCGGTGAAGTTGTTAAGAGTGTGGCAAGAATCCACAAATCATTAATCCAGTCCTGTGTTCCACCTCTAATTAGAGGCAATTTGCATTGCTCCATACACACACATTGGTGCCAAGAGCAGCTCAGGCTGAGGAAGAAGATGGATCTGAGCATCATTTGAGGCTCAAGGAGCAGCAGGGGGAGGAGGGAAGGGAAGGGGGTGAGCAGGGATAGGGCAGGAGGGAAACAGAGCCCCACTTCATGTTCCTGTCCTTCTCCAGGGCTGTCAGTGAAGTCACATCTCCATTGGCAACATCACAACCGTCTCCACAGCAACAAATGTGATGCTGCAGATCGCTGAAATATCTATTTTTGAAAAGGTAGGAGGAAAACACAAATGTGGAGCATGTAGGGGTTGAACAGCCATACAAGCCTAATGACTATAATGGGAGCTGCACAAAAATACTGAGAGAGAGGAGCTGAGCAAAACCCCCCTCTGCAAACTCCTTCCTGGGCCCCTCAACACCTCAGGGCAGAGAGCAGAGGTGTCCCAGGGCAGCCAAAGCCCCCTGACCCCTCAGTGTCCCTGTCCCTGCTGGAGTCCCCAGCCCAGCAAGGCCAGGCAGGAGCTGGGAGCCCTCTGGAACCCTCTGGGTGCCAGGCCCAGCTGAGCCAAGGAAAGCCAGGATTACACCAGGTTAAAGTGCAATTGCTCCCCAGGAAAGGACCTAAAAGGGATTTGCATCCACAAAACGCAAAGGGAATAAAGTGAAGGGAAATTTGTTTCCAAGTCTAATTTAGATGTAGCCAGGGGCTGTGAGCAGTGCTGCCCCCAGGCTCCTTCAGCTGCTGCTGGAACTTCTAGGAAGTTTCTGCTGTGATTTTTGTGCCATCCAAGGTTAAAGCACGCCTGCAGGTTAGCAGCTCTGGGAAATGCTTCTGACACTTTGGGCAGAACCTTAAAGAGCTCTTCAAAGGCAAAGAGGTGTGAATGCAGAGTCAGTTTGACAGGCCTTGTGCCAGACCTTCCTGTGCCAAACCTTCTGTGCCAGACCTTCCTGCTGGGGTCAGGGCTCTGAGCATGGGATCCCATCACCTCCTCAGCAGAGTGGAGCACTCAGGAGGGAAGACAAGAGCCCTTTTCTCACCCTGGGGACACAGCCTTGCTCCCAGCAGAGCTCCAGGGCCACTCAGGCTGTGGGCTTGTGGCTGTGGCAAAATGAATTATTCCTTCCTGAGGCAGCTCCCTGAAAAGCCATTTCCTCAGGAGATGCAGGTGGATGCCCCAAAGGGGGAGGTAGATGCTCCCTCTGTGAAGCATTGTGAAAAAATAAGAGAATTAAGAATAAATAAGAATAAATAGCCTCCACAGCCCGATGTGGTTGTGAGGAGGGTATGGATTGTCAGTGCAGTTTCTGCATTCCCTCTCCTGGAATCGTCCTTTATCACAAGAAGCTTCAGAAATTGGCATTTCCCCATGCCCTTTGTACCATGGCAGGGGTTTCTTAAGTAAAAGGTCACAATTCAACACATAATTCTGTAAGCTAAAATTTAAATGCTTAATTTATATTGCTAACTTAAGCAAACCCCCAAAACCTCAATTTCCTCTGTTCCTCTGAGCTCCCCTCTGCCATTCTTGGAGGGTTTGGACAATGCCCTGAGGCTCAGGGTGGGATTGCTGGGGCTGTGCAGGGCCAGCCCTGCACCAGTGATTGACCCCTGTGGGTCCCTCCCAAGCAGCAGATTGGTAAATACCCAGAATCACAGAAAGTCCCCAAATAATTGGAAATGAGAGTGTGGGGTAAGAGCAGAGGTGGACAAATGAACAGAGCTGTGGTGCCTCCAAATCCCTTCTGGCACACTCCAGCCATCACTGCCGTTCCTGCCTTTGGGAACTGCAGATTGTAATCAAATTTATGCAAAGCAGAGCCCCGAGAAGATGCAAAAGCTGTGTTTAAACTTCACATAGGAAGTGCAGTGCAGTAAATATTTTTAATTGGTGCTGTGAGTGATGCTGGCTGCTGCTGTGGCTGTGCCCTGCTCGGGGTGAGATCAGCACTTTGTCACTGAGCTGCTGATGGCTCCCACTGAATGCACACTAACAAGGACCAGCACATGAGAGCACCATAAATACTGCAGAATAAATGGGAATACTCTCCTCTCCACAAATAATATATCTTTCTTCAAAATGAGTCTCTCTGCTCTGGCACAACAGAATTGGATTGCCTTGGGTGTGTTTGGGAGAAAACCCAGCCCTCAGAAAATGCCACTTTCTCAAAAGCCAGAGGAATGGATCCCTTTTTGAAAAGGGATCCCCTGGAAACATTTGACCCTACATTCCTCTTGGAGACATTATTTTATTATCCATGTAAATTTTAAATTTTATTATTTTATTATCCATGTAAATCTCTCATTTTTACATGGATAGCAGAACATTAACATGCACAACTGCAATTAATATTTTCTCATTTTCCTACCTCATGAAATACAGAAATTTAAATCACCAAGGAATTAGAGGAATGAAGGGAGCATTATGTTTAAGTAGGCACATAATGTGGTTTGCATCATGTAATGGGATGTGTTTAATGCAGTTTTACACAGCAAAGAGCCCCCCTGGGACGTCCAGCAGAGCAGTTTGTCCAGGGGTAAGCAGGAGCTCAGCCCATACCCAGCTCTGTATTTTTAATTCTCCAGCCAGGGGAAGGTTCTGCAGGGCAGGAATGTGCTGTACACATTAGGAAGCTGTCGGGGAGCTGCCCTTTGGGAGCTGGGGCTGCCAGGAGGGCCAGGGAGGGAGCAGGGAGGGTGGGGGTGCTCTGCGCCCCTTCCTGACCATTCCCAACCCTTCCATCCCCCTGGCTTTGGGCAGGGATGTTGGGGATGCTCTGAGCCCTTTCCTGACCATCCCCTCCATCCCCCTGGCTGGGAGCAGGGAGGGTGGGGATGCTCTGAGCCCTTTCCTGACCATCCCCTCCATCCCCCTGGCTTTGAGCAGGGAGGGTGGGGATGCTCTGAGCCCTTTCCTGACCATCCCCTCCATCCCCCTGGCTGGGAGCAGGGATGTTGGGAATGCTCTGAGCCCTTTCCTGACCATCCCCTCCATCCCCCTGGCTTTGGGCAGGGATGTTGGGAATGCTCTGAGCCCTTTCCTGACCATCCCCTCCATCCCCCTGGCTTTGGGCAGGGATGTTGGGAATGCTCTGAGCCCTTTCCTGACCATCCCCAGCCCCTCCATCCCCCTGGCTGGGAGCAGGGAGGGTGGGGATGCTCTGAGCCCCTTCCTGACCATCCCCATCCCCTCCATCCCCCTGGCTTTGGGCTGCCAGCACAGCTGCCCACATCTGGGCCCCAGCAGCTGAGGAACAGGGACAGGAGCCTGGAGCTTCCCAGCCTCAATAGTGGGAAGGGAAGGAGGTGTTGGGATGATCCTGGAGCCCAGGGCAGCTCCATGAGGAGCAGCAGGGCCAGGGCCCTTCCCAGAGCATCACCGAGCTCCGCTGATGGGGCAGAGAGGAACAAACAACAAACACAGCTTTTCCCAGCCTCCAAGTGAGGGAAATACATCTGTGGACATTTCTGTGCCCAGCCTGGCCCCTCTGCTCCTCCAAAGCCCCAGGGGCTGAAGGAACAAGGGGAGCTTTGGAACCTGCACAGCCCCAGGTGCTCCGCGGGACCCTGAGCATCACCTCAGTGCCCAGACACAAACCCCAGCAGGGCACAGCACACTGACCTGCCCACGGCCAGAAATGAAGAGACATGCCTTGGAAAACTCTGTTTTCCAGTGTAAACACGAAGCCAAGAGCATACAGGGAGTATTGGCTTTAGTATCCAATAAAACAAGAATAAACTTTATGGGGATTTCTTTAAAAATTACCTTTCACAGGCACTTTTATGCAGGCAGAGTTTCTGATGTACAGAGGTTCACTTAGGAGATTGCAAGAACAGAGATCCCTGATCTCTTTCATCTTTTTTCATTAAAAATCTGCGGTTGTGCAGGGTTGAAAGTTCTCCAAGATTTTATTAAATTGGGCAAAGCCAGAGGAGAAATAGCAAATAATGTTCACAAGGATAAAGTTGTGCTCTCATTATAGACTTCACACTCTCCTCTCAATGCTGGGTTTTCATTTCTCCCCTCTGGCACTCTCTGGCCCCTGTTCATTTTGATGAACAACAGGTTCTTAGTCTTAATTTAAATCTAGATGCAGTGTAATCTTTGTTATGCCATATCACATACAAATCTTGTTTGGGACTTGCTTTTTTTTTTAATAGGCATGCCGAGGCATGGCTTTCATAAAATTCTACCTAAAATGTTCTTTAGATTTAAATAACAGAGTTACAAAGTCAGCATAATGGCAGCAAAGGAGGGTGGGGGGAGGGAGAGAAAAAAGGAAATTAAAGAGGTAATAAAAGAGATTTCCAGATGAGATTTGGAATCCAAAGCAGTGCCAGGAAGGCATTTCAGTGGAGGGGAAGTACCCATGCATTGGACACTGCAGAGGAGAGGGCTCTGCTATAAACCTGACAGCAGAGCTGAGGTGTGCAGGCAAACAATCACAGCACCACAGAAAATCAGCAGGGCCAGGGCAGTTTGGGGGTGGGAGAAGGGCCTGGAGAAGGCTGTGGCTGCATCCCTGGGGCACAAACACAATGGAAGGGCATGGGGAGCATAGGGAGAAAGGCTGGAGCTCTAAATTATGCACCAAAGTCATGGGCAGAGACCTTGGATAGAACTAAATCTCCATCCAGGACCTTGTGGAGATGGAATCTGGGACAGAAGGGTGTTCAGACCCTGGGCCAAGGGAAGGGAAGTCAAGAATGGCAGCAAGAAATGGGCAGACACAAATCTGTGCAGGTGGCCTGATCTCCCATGAAGGAGGCTGTGCCCAGGGATGGCTCCTGCCCACAGCAAAGATCCTTTCACCCCAAATAATACAGGAGATGAACCCAGCAGGGGCAGGGATGGCTCCTGCCCACAGCAGAGCCCCTTTCACTCCACACCATCCAGGAGATGAACCCCAGCTGCAGTGCCAGCCCTGGCACAGGGAGAGGGAGAGCCCAGGGGAAGGTGGCACCTCTGCCACCCCCTGCAATCACTGCACTCACCCTGAGCCCCCTCATCAGAGCTCATCAAGCAAACAGAGCTGATGAAATCAGGGGAAATATTGCCTGAATAACCCTTGAGATGGGCTCGGAGATATCTGCAGCCTTATTAAAAATGATGGGCAAATCCTGATCAGCTTCTAATAATACCAGGTGTAATTACCCACATGGTTTTAGTCCTTACAAGAAACAATTTGCAGCACTTGTAGATTAAATATTTCATACAATGGAATGAGAAAATGGACACTGGCCCTACACAGAGCAGAATTCTCCCGGGAACAAACTTTCTTCCAGAGGTTTATGAATTTTCTGCTTCCAAATGCATTGGGAGCACAGGTTTGTCTGTGGCAAGAGAATCCCCACTTCCAGCCTGGGTAGGAATCAAGATTCACAGAGAAATGTGGAAATAATTAAAGGAGGGGGGAAAGCTACTCATGTTTTAATTTCATGCCTAGGTTCATTCAGAGTTTAAGACGAAGGCATGAGTCACCAGTTCCTATTTTATCCAAGCCCAACCCCTGGGAGTGTTAGATTACAGGGAGTTACTGTGGTTCTGTGCTCTGCCAGAACCACTCTGGGGTACTGGGGGTACCCCAATTCTGGGCTGCCATTTTCCTGATCCCTTGTCTTTGAGATTCAGCCCCAAGCAGAGGCTGTGCCACGCTCAGGCCCTGCCAGGCCCAGCCTGCCCCAGGAATGGCTCCAGGGCTGCAGCAGGGCTGCTCACAGAGCTCAGCCCGGGTCCATTGGTGTGACAGCCTCAGGAAGCACCTCCAGCCACAGCTGAGGGGAAACAAAGAGCTGCTGTGTGCCTGAGCAGCCCCTTGCCCTCCCTTGGTGCCACCGGGGCTCTGGGAAGGAGGATGGAGGATGCTTGGGACAGGATTAACCACAGGCCCTGCAGTTCAGAGAGTCACCTTGCCTAAAAGCCACGATTTTCTGAGAAAAGCCTTGTGAATGAGGAGGAGCTTGGCTGTGTTTGAAGGTTTTGGCCAGGGACATTGGCCCTCTCCCTGGCTGTGCCTCAGCAGCTGCATCAGAGACGTTTCCAGAGCAGGGAGCAGGATGAGACTCCTGCAGCCCTCACCTCTTTCCCTTTCACACACTCCTTCAAAAGGTTACTGTTAAAATGCAGGGCAGCCTGGGATCAGAAAACAGCAAAACAAAGCCAAAATCCCCACTTTTGGTACCTTTTGTACCCCAGCTGGAGCTCGTGACTGTCCTTTAAGGATGTGGCACTGGTGTCACTGGTTCTAAAGCACTGACCCCAACAAACACCCCCCGATGGTGGTGGTGTGAGACCTCCCCCTCTCTGACCTCTGCAGACTCCCAGGGCCTTTATTCCTTACATTTCATTAATTTAAACTGCACGTGGCACAGACTCCATGCTTGGTTTGTATCCAGCTTCCCTTCATTCTTCCACTTGACTGAGAGCCTTTAAGTTGTTTCATTCTTCAGTGCTGGACAGAGCTTTACCCTTAAACAGCAGAGTATTCTCTTCTGCTCAGCATGAAAGGATACTTTTAGCTGATTAACTCAGACATGCTCCAGAAAGAGTTTTTAAATTCAATTTTTACATGAACATCGTGTTCACATTAGAAGCCTCCATAATGGGGGAAAAAAGGGATGATTTCTCAATAATTATTAAAAAGACCAGAATTTCAATTAAATTCCTGACCAGTAACAGGAAGGGTAAGAGAATCCAATTACAGCAACTCTTGCTTCCATCAGATGCTCCATGGGGATAGAAATGACCACGTGTGTGAGTAGAAATTGCAATCTGAGATCCCACATTAGGATGTTGGCTCTGAACTGCAGCTTTGATTTTCTGCCACTTTCCCTGACCAGCAAGGTGCTCTCCCCTAATCACACAAAATCAGAATTTATCAACAAGGGCTCTTTAGGGTTTGGAGATACCAAGAGCCCATTACAGGCATTTTGCTCTCCATCCTCTCAGCCTGCATTCCAGATCTGTGAATGTGCCATCAGCTCAGCTACATCGTGATAAGTGGCAGCAGAATTGTGCCAGCCACTCTATAAATGGAATTTTCAAGACAGGGAAAAAAAAAAATAACATGAAATGAACCAAACCAAAACAACAACTGAGTCTGTGCTGTTTAATAGGATGAGAGAGGGAGAAAGTTCTGGATTGTCAGAACAACTGTTGTCGTTGTGGGGAGAAAAAGGATGACTGTGCCCAGTGTTCTTTGGACCCAAAAACAAAGGAGAAAATAAATATTTCCCTTATGTCTCTGTCTCATTGCAGGGCAATCTCTCAGTGGCACGATTTGGGAGTGACCTGTGCATGGAAAGCTGAGCCCTTACAGAGGGCAGCACACACAACACAGAGCAATTCTGGCTGTGCAGGGACATTTACCCCAATATCCCAGCCAGGAAAGCAGGAAAGACCAAACTGGGAACTCCTACAATGAAAGGGCTGAAGTTTGGGGGTTACAGCTGCAATGGGAGTTTATAAGGTTGGGTTTCTGCGCCTTTGTGCTGCCACCTGCGCTCCTCAGCCTTGCTAAGGAGACACTCCAGCTCTGCCAGCATAGCAGCACCTGGAAAACCCTAAAACTCTTCAGGGCTCAAACATCTGAGCTGGGACTCATCACACGCAGCTGGGCTGCTCAGCTGCCTTTGCTGGAGCTCCCCAAACCAAGGCCTGGAGGGAAGGAAGGCTCACCCGGCCTGAGGATGCTGCAGCAGCAGGGCAGGGCAGTTTGCCCCAGGTGCCCTCCCTGTGGGTTCAGGTGACCCAGGTGTCACCCCAGACCTCCCCAGGGGCAGCAGGGAGCCCCAGCACCCCCACATCACCAGGCACACACACAGGCAGGGCTGCAGCTGCTGCTCTCAGGGATCAGGGGGGTTCTGCACAGGCCTGATCCCCTCTGCTGCTCCCACTGCTCCAGGAGCTAAGACAGCATCACTAGCAAAGCCTAAACGCTGGAACACTGAGAATATCCTTCTTCTGCAGGAAAACACAGAGGAATGTTAACGAGACAGAACGGGTTCACTCTGGAATGTCACCATGAGGAGATTGGCTCTGGCACCAGCAGCCACCCTCCCTCAGAGGCTGCACCTGCAGGGCCCACGCTGGGTTTCCTGCACAGGGAAATGGACACACACCCTGCAATGGCACCTTTGGAATGCTGCATTTCCAACTGACCAACACTTTCATTCACCCTTTCATGGGGCATCTCCAACAGGACAAACACTTAATTCACCCTTCCATGCTGCATCTCCAACTGACCAACACTTTCATTCACCCTTTCATGGTGCATCTCCAACTGACCAACACTTTCATTCACCCTTTCATGGGGCATCTCCAACAGGACAAACACTTAATTCACCCTTCCATGCTGCATCTCCAACATGACCAACACTTTCATTCACCCTTTCTTCACAAGCCCAGCAACTTTCCGAGAATGCGGCTGCACTGAAATAATGGTGCCATTACACTCATATTTCATTTCTGATGAAAGCCAAAAAAGCCACTCTTATCCCTGAATTCCCAGTACTTCTATGGCATGCTGCAAGGCAGGCCGCAGTGACAGGGATTATTTCTCTGTTTCAGAAAGGAACATGACCCACCAATTAAAGTCCAGCACTAAAGCTCACCCAGCCTGTGACAGCAGTGACATTTCTCAGCACCCACTACAAAAGAAAAGCCACTGACCACAAATACAAAGGACAGGATTGTTAAAAAAAAAAAAAATAAGGACAGGGCATTTTATATAAAATAATAGGAGAAAATTACTAATTTTGTTTGACCCCAAAGGACCCCATTTAGCTGCAACAAGACCTCAGTGGGGTTTAAAGCATCAGGCAGAGCCTTTTACCTCCAGCCCAGTGGAAGTCACTGAGCATAAGCTGCACAAATAGAGACGCTCAGATGTTCCTGTCCTCACTTTAACTCAGCACACGCTGTCAGAGGGAGAACATGCTTTTGGAAATGGTGAGGGGTTTCCAAGGACAAACACACTTCAAAGGAAAATATCTAGTGCCACTTTATTTATTTTTTTAGAGTATTAAAATGGATTTTTAGACAAATGATGGCACTGCACAAATCCTGTCCTCATTTTCTCCTAGAGGTTCTCCCACTGATGCTAGGGCTCAGAAAATGAATAGCTGGGGAAGCGAGTCACAAATCAGCACTGGAAGCAAAGGGAGATAGCAAAAACTATTACCTGACAGCAGATAGCTACAGAGCTCAGCATTTTTATCAGGGTTTGAGTAATGGAACTTCCACAGCAGGAGAGCAGGGAGGGGAGCAGGTCAAGGCCAAACTGTGACTCTGAAAGGGATGCTGTGACAAACCAGGAGCTGCCAGACCCCTCTGGGGGCCCCAGACACCGAGCAATGCCGGGCTGAGGCACTGCTGCACACACTGCACCCAGGCCTGGCCAGAACCCAGGGAAACCACACCAAAACTTGGTCTGCAGAACACAGCCCCAGGTTTGGGTCTCCTCTCCCAGAAGCAGCAGCACTGGGGGTTACTGAGTGCCTGGCTGGTTTTGTGCAGCAGCTCAGCCTTTCCCATCAGAGCAGCAATGCCAGGGTGCAGAGATGGGGCAGCTCCCAGGAGCCTGGGTACAATATTCTCAAAATATTGTGAGAAACAATATTGTCTGTTCCTAAACCAGATCAATTCAAGTGCTGGGATAAGAGTGCTGAACAACCTCTCACCCAGCGCTAATCCCCTCTTGGGCTCTCCATCCCCAAATTGCTGTGACTGGGGAGTTTAGGATGCTTCTGAAACGCTTTGATTGTCTTCAGCTTCCCATTTTCTTCCCTCATGCAGCTCTTCCCTCTTACTGAGTCAACAGAATAATGAGGATGCTGTTCTTAGGTTTAAAGCTGAGTAAGTGACATTTCTATCCATTATTTATTTGCCTGGAAACTCTCATGAATACCACCAGTGATAATCACCTAATTCCTACCAATTTATTTCTAGATCACCATCACACACCAAGTGTGCTGCAGGTAGCAGCTCAATCCAATATTTATGAAGTGGTTTTTCTGTCAATGAATGCAGAGAGCCTCAGCATGGTCACAAGCACAGCTGCTCTTGGAACTGGGGACACATGGAGTAAAACACAGGTTACTCATACTGCCACAGGAACACAGTTACTCACCCTGTGCTGCAGGAGTTGCTCTGCAAACAGGTTACTCACCCTGTGCTACAGGAGTTGCTGTGCACACAGGTTACTCACCCTGTACTACAGGAGTTACTGTGCACACAGGTTACTCACCCTGTGATGCAGGAGTTGCTCTGCACACAGGTTACTCACCCTGTGCTACAGGAGTTGCTGTGCACACAGGTTACTCACCCTGTGCTACGGGAGTTACTCTGCACACAGGTTACTCACCCTGTGCTACAGGAGTTGCTCTGCACACAGGTTACTCACCCTGTGCTACAGGAGTTGCTCTGCACACAGGTTACTCACCCTGTGCTACAGGAGTTCCTCTGCACACAGGTTACTCACCCTGTGCTACAGGAGTTACTCTGCACACAGGTTACTCACCCTGTGCTACGGGAGTTACTGTGCACACAGGTTACTCACCCTGTGCTACGGGAGTTGCTGTGCACACAGGTTACTCACCCTGCGCTACAGGAGTTGCTGTGCACACAGGTTACTCACCCTGTGCTGCAGGAGTTGCTGTGCACACAGGTTACTCACCCTGTGCTACGGGAGTTGCTGTGCACACAGGTTACTCACCCTGTGCTACGGGAGTTACTGTGCACACAGGTTACTCACCCTGTGCTATGGGAGTGGCTGTGCACACAGGTTACTCACCCTGTGCTACGGGAGTTACTGTGCACACAGGTTACTCACCCTGTGCTACGGGAGTTACTCTGCACACAGGTTACTCACCCTGTGCTACGGGAGTCACACAGGTTACTCACCCTGTGCTATGGGAGTTACTGTGCACACAGGTTACTCACCCTGTGCTACGGGAGTTACTCTGCACACAGGTTACTCACCCTGTGCTACAGGAGTCACACAGGTTACTCACCCTGTGCTACAGGAGTCACACAGGTTACTCACCCTGTGCTACAGGAGTCACACAGGTTACTCACCCTGTGCTATGGGAGTTACTGTGCACACAGGTTACTCACCCTGTGCTACGGGAGTTGCTCTGCACACAGGTTACTCACCCTGTGCTGCAGGAGTTACTGTGCACACTGCAGTTACTGATAATGAATGAGTAAAATACAACTCAGGTAAAAGTGGCGCAGAGCTAAAGGAAAAGCATTCCATGAGTGCCATGACAACGAGCCATACATTTGTACATTCTGCTCAAATCAAAGACAAACAATTGCATGTGACTGCAGACTGAAAACCAAATTCTATT